>NC_091223.1:3474386-3711886 GCF_040958095.1 Procambarus clarkii
GCAAGGCCCGATTTGCCTAATAAGCCAAGTTTTCATGAATTAATGTTTTTTCGTCTACCTAACCTACCTAACCTAACCTAACCTAGCTTTTTTTGGCTACCTAACCTAACCTTACCTATAAATATAGGTTAGGTTAGGTTAGGTAGGGTTGGTTAGGTTCGGTCATATATCTACGTTAATTTTAACTCCAATAAAAAAAAATGACCTCATACATAGAGAAAAGGGTTGCTTTATCATTTCATAGGAAAAAAATTATAGTAAATATATTAATTCAGGAAAACTTGGCTTATTAGGCAAATCGGGCCTTGAATAGTAGGCTGAGAAGTGAGTTCTGGCTACTAGGTACGACATATATATATATATATTTTATTAATGATATATATACATATATAAACACAGAAACAAAGATTCTTCTATATAGACATTAGAGAAGATTCAGCGGTATGCCATGCACCAGGCTCTCCGCCATTTTCATTATTCGTCATATCCGACTCTGCTATGTGATGCACATGTATTCTTGCTTCACCACCCTGTAATGAAATATTGTTTGTTACTAATTGTTTTCAATAATACATTATTTTATTATATAATATTTAATTTATTAATTAAAAACCCTTTCCATATTATAGAAAAAAACTAAAACAAGAATCTATATAAAACTATAGAATAGAATAGACTAATAGAATAGAATATATATATCATATATATATTTATATAAATAAATATATATATATATAAATATATGTATATATATTTATATATATATATATTATTATATCCTGTATTATTCCATTATTACCAGTAGGCAGTCTACTGTATTTTATCAAACCGTTATTAGTATAATAGATCTCGTAATAATTTTGCAAAAATAATGGCATTTACTATTTTTAAAAGATTATTAGCAAATTTACAGAAATGGTGCATTCGGAAGACAAAACCGTGGTAGACATGGTTGGAACAAGTTAGGTGAGAGGGTGGTGGAGGCCAAAACCATAATCATAATCATCTGTATCAAACCTTATTACAGGTAAAACCAGTAGGTAGTCTACTGTATTTTATCAAACCGTTATTAGTATAATAGATCTCGTAATAATTTTGCAAAAATAATGGCATTTACTATTTTTAAAAGATTATTAGCAAATTTACAGAAATGGTGCATTCGGAAGACAAAACCGTGGTAGACATGGTTGGAACAAGTTAGGTGAGAGGGTGGTGGAGGCCAAAACCATAATCATAATCATCTGTATCAAACCTTATTACAGGTAAAACCAGTAGGCAGTCTACTGTATTTTATCAAACCGTTATTAGTATAATAGATCTCGTAATAATTTTGCAAAAATAATGGCATTTACTATTTTTAAAAGATTATTAGCAAATTTACAGAAATGGTGCATTCGGAAGACAAAACCAATTTTTCACTTTTGACAATTGAGCACCTGCTACATCCAGATTCTAGGGAGGAAAGGAAGGACGATCTTACTGGATCCCATAGCCTCTCCGAGGCACAAACCAGGCTTTTACATAACCCCCCCCCCCTGCACCCGAGCTTTTTAAAATAGTAAATGCCATTATTTTTGCAAAATTATTACGAGATCTATTATACTAATAACGGTAAATAAATAATAAATAGTAAATAAATCAAAATCAGTTACATTATTTTATCTTATTCATAGCATAAATGTTCTCGAAGATTACTAAAAAGAAATTGAATTAGACTACAGCAAATTGGCAAACTTTACCTTGTATCTGTTTCCACCGAGTTTGTTTGGGGCATTCTTCAACATATCAGCAATACTTGTCTCAACATCTCTTTCAGTTGCATTAGTGTGGGTGTTGATACAGGCTTCTGGAAATTTATAAGAATTAATTAATATATATAATTATAATTCACTTTGCTATTCCCCATTCCACAGTCCTCTCGTCCTTCCCACTTCCCTGTCCCCACATCATCCCCACTATTCCCACTTCCCTGTCCCATCGTCCTCCTTACCATTTTCCCCTCCCCTGTCCTTCTTCCTCCCCCACCATCTCCCATTCACCTGTCCCTTTGTCCTCCCCAGCATTCCCCTGTCCCCACCATCCCCAACTCCCCAGTCCCCTCGTCCTCCCCACCATTACCCTCTCCTCTGTCCCCTCGTCTTCCCCACCATACCCCCCTCTCGTCCTCCCCACCATTCCAAACTACCTCATCCGATGCATTCTATAATGGTCTGATGCTTCCATCAGAAAATTGGGAACATCAAATGATCTGATATTCCCATCACTGAAAAATAAGAACAGCTAAAAAAATGAAATGAAAAAAATAAAAAAATAAACTATACTCATGAAATGAACAGTATGGTAAACAACACAGCTCAATTTCAATGCAATGTCACACAAAATTATTAAATCGAAATGAAAATAAATTGAAATCTATGAAAATTCAAATTATCAATACAATCGGAAATATTGAAATAATATCGCAACATAATATAGTGTGGGTTGCTCTTACGTGCAACAGACGGTGCTGTTTTTCAAAAAAGGCATGGTTTTACCTGTCACAAGTGTGGCATCTATACTTATACTCACGAAATGAACGGTATGGTAAACAACATAGCTCAATTGCAATGCAATGTCACAATAACATTTAATAACAATAACATTTAAATATACTTTAAGATATAATCTAGAAGAAAATAAGAACATTGAAACGGTTCATGAACTCGATTTCAATAAAGGACACTATGGGGAACTTTGAAAAACAGTTAATGAGTATAATTAGACAGACTTGTTGCTAGGCAGAGGAGTAAATAATGAGATATATGGCAAATTTTGCAAAATATACGGCACACAAACATTCATACCCAAACAAAGCAAAATGCTAGGTAAGAACAAAGCAGTTGGCCCGTAGGGGAAAGGAGATACCCACAAGACTGGAATACAAGTCATTAACAAGCACACAAGTACTACACTACACAACAACCGCACTACTACCAGAACTGGACGAATCACTACCAAAACAACACATTGCACATCACTACCAAAACAACACAACACAACACAAGCATTGGCAAAGAATTATAGACCAGTTGCACTAACATCCCACATAATAAAATTATTTGAGAGTGATCAGGAGTCAGATTACTAGTTTTATAGAGACCAATGACCTCCACAATCCAGGCCAACAAGGATTTAGAGCAGTTTCTATGATCGAGCCACTGAGATCTATAAAGAATTCTGATCAAGAAAGAGATCTAGGGGTGGTTTTAGATAGAAAACTATAACCTGAGGATCATATTAAGAACATTCTGCGAGGGGCCTATGCTACACTTTTTAACTTTAGAATTGCTTTTAAATACATAGGTCAAAAAGTTTTAAAAGTTTTAAAAGTTTTTTAAACCTCTCGTGTATCATGAGTGTGTTAAAGCATCAGATGGTGCATTCAGATGATGAATATTACCTAGTTCCTTCATCTGGGAAGAATGAACACATATTGGTGCATTCGGTGAATAAAACTAACTACTGTAGTTTAATTGATCAACAGACTGTATATCATATGCAGACTGTATGTGGATCTGCGGGCCACTCCAAACAACACCCTGGTGGACCAAGCTCCACCAGGGCTAAAGCACAAAGTGATATAGATGTGATAGAGAAACTAGGTCAAATGGAGGAGTAGGTCTGTATATTAAACAGCACCTGACGTGCACAGAGCTACTAAACTCAATGTGGTGGTAGAGTGGTGGGGGGGGGGGAAACATTGCAGAAAAAAACAAAAATACAATTTGGTCAACAAAACAGCATTGTTTAAAATAGAAGACATGGGTTGTCATTTTGGGGGTAAGGTAGGTTACATTGAGTTAATTAGTTAGTACTTAGTTTTTATCTTAAACTGGTTGGGAGAGGTACAGTGTTGCTGTGCTGGTGAAAGAACACCTAAAGGTAAATTAAATAATGATTGCGAATCCACAAGAAGTTGACATAATATCGCTAGAGATCTGCAATCAGGATGATAAACTTTCCTTAAAGAATTTGACAAACACTTGCTGATAGGACATGAAGTAAATGAAATGTATGTCAAGTTTTGTGAAATATATGATAAAAGCACAACAAAATTTGTACCAAAGGAGAGATGCAGAACTAGGAAAAGGGGTTTGTTCAACAGAAATTGCGAGAGGGCCTGAGACCCAAACACACACAAATGGAATCAATATATAGCAAGAGGCCAAACCCCCAAACATACAAGCGATGCAAAGATGCGAGAAACAGCAGCAGCATTAAGGAGAGGGACTTAAGGACCATAAATAAAGTGTGAAAATAAACTCGAGTAAATTTTTTTAACTACTCTCGACAGTGAAGAAAAACAAATATTCAGACGATTTGTGTTAGAATCATTAATCTTACACTTTCGGTCATATTCAACAACACAAATACATACACACACATTCCTGTTGCTGTAGCAAGTGAAGAATTACACACACAGATCACAATAACGTGATGCATCAAATGAACAAATCCACAAGGGCCGTGACGAGGATTCGAACCTGCTTCCGGGAGCATCCCAGACACTGCCTTAATCGACTGAGCTACAACAGGGTAAAAGGGTTGAAACCGAAGTTCTACTGAACTTACTGGATCCCATAGCCTCTCCGAGGCACAAACCAGGCTTTTACACAACCCCCCCCCCCTGCACCCGAGCTATGTCAACAGGCCGTTCTCCCTCTTCGCCCTTCCGAATGCACCATATCAGTAAATTTTTTAATAATCTTTTAAAAATAGTAAATGCCACTATTTTTGCAAAATTATTACGAGATCTATTATTCTATAGAATAATGCATATAAATGCATATATGCATATAAATACAAAACATAAATACAAAACAAGTAAATGTAAATAATTTTACCTTGCACCTAGATCCACCAAGCCTGTATGGCGCGCGTTTCAGTACTTCGGAAATCTAGAACTATCTTGAATCTCTAATCTGCAATGAAACAATACATATTATTGCACTTACCAAAACATGGATGAATGTAGAAAATACAGAACTATTAGCTGAATATCAAATAAATGGATTTAATCTATTTCACACAGATAGATATATTACACCGTGTATATTAGGTAATACCTAACATACACGCCTCCACACACACTACATTTGAAATGTAGTCTCAAAAAGACTACATTTCAACAGCAAAGATTACTCCATAAAAAAATAATTAAATTATTGACCAACATGAGAGAGGGTTAGCCAACATGAGAGGGTTGTGTTGATTGCCTGAAAATATTTAAATTGTGTAATGTATTGAATGGCATTTTTCAAGTTACAACATTTTTTAAATTACTGAACTAGGTTCTAGGCTTTGCTAGGCTTAATTCAATTATTACAGATAAGCCTAACCTAGCCTAGAACCCAGTGGGTTTTCTTCCTATTGGGGAGTGTTGTACATGCCTCGCCTCCACATACACACTAGCACAGCCAGGCCTCGCCTCCACATACACACTAGCACAGCCAGGCCTCGCCTCCACATACACACTAGCACAGCCAGGCCTCGCCTCCACATACACCAGCACTGCCAGGCCTCGCCTCCACATACACCAGCACTGCCAGGCCTCGCCTCCAGATACACACTAGCACAGCCAGGCCTCGCCTCCACATACACACTAGCACAGCCAGGCCTCGCCTCCACATACACCAGCACTGCCAGGCCTCGCCTCGCCTCCACATACACCAGCACTGCCAGGCCTCGCCTCCACATTTAAACCAACCAAGCCCACAAATACGTTAACATGGACCAGCATTACACCGTCTAACATACTCTGTCAGATGTAACAACTAAATTTGTGAATTCAAGACCAAATCTATTGTATAACACAGTGTTAGTACGAGAAAAACATTACTTACATTCGAAGCCGTGTTTTAAAATGGCGGCGGTCTTGTACTGACGCTCCAAACTGTGTGTTCGTTTGCGTATGATGAACGTGTGACAATTTACTACAACAATTATTTAATTATTCTTATTCTTTATTTTAATATTTTTAGGGTACATGAAATTTCAAACTTATTTGCACACAATAATATAATTGCATTGTCATAACCTTTATATATTACGAAAAATACGATGACATGAACGAAGTCAAAGTGAAGTTGAAGTCAAAGTCATTCGCCGAACGTATTAGTCATTTTTTTTCTCCCAAACGATAGGGGTAACAAATCCACAGAGAATATAAGTGTACAGTAAAGTCAATTTTATTCAGGAAAGTACATACATAGTTGATTTACAAACATAATGTTGGATTTATAGATAGAGCTAGTGCATACAATACCTAAAGCCACTATAGTAGGCATATAGCATTTCAGGCAACCGGGCAGTATATATGGACCCCTTACTCAAATCTCTGAATATGTTAGATATTAAGTCCCTGCACATACTCTCATGTGTATTTTATATATATAAAACGCTGCACTGTAATGTCAATCCTGACCTTAAAAGCTTCCTAGAAGGTTGTAACAGATCCCATGAGCACCACACCAGAAACAAATACCTATTTGATATTCCAAGAGTACGACTTAGTCAAACTAGAAATGCTTTACAAATCAAGAGACCTCGAATGTGGAATGACCTTCCCAATTATGTTAAAAACTGTACCTCTCCCAACCAGTTTAAGATAAATAAAGATAAATTTATAAGTTAAGAAAAATTCCACAAGTCAACAACCCTGTTACTGACCCTGTATTTACCCAAGTCTTTCCTAAATCTAAACTTATCCAATTTATACCCATTGTTTCGTGTTCTATCTTGTGTTGACAATTTTAATACCCTATTAATATCCCCTTTGTTATATCTATTCAGGAAATTGTGGTTGATCTCGAACCCATTGATAATGTGACGACTTATACAGAATTTTGTAACTATATCATCAAGATTGTAACCAGCTTAGCTAAATGTAGTGTGGGGTTCAGTCCCTAAGCCCATATATGTGCCTCTCTAACCATTTAGGTTACAGGGCAAAAACATAAAAACAAAGGTAACTGCAGAAGGCCTATTGGCCCATACCAGGCAGCTCCTATCTATAACAGATAAACACTAAGTACTACCTAATTAACTCAATGTAACCTACCAACCTAACCCCCTATCCACCGCTGCCCACTGGATGGGGGGCGGTGTGCAGGACAAACATATAAATTTTGATACTAGCTCTCCACATATGTCAGTTGCTTAACACTTTAGTGCGCGCGGCGTTCTGGGCGCTCAAGCGTAAACACAAAAAAGTTTATAATCTTTTCACGCTCCTAACCTCAATTCTCAAGCTACGTTTTTCATTTTGGTATCAATGCGTTGGCAATAAAATTCTCTACAAGATCATATGCATAAAATGTCACCGAAGCATTTGGTATCCCACCACGAAGTAAATAAACACGAAGATGACTCGCCGTGACACCCAAACAGGAAGTAAATGTTCATACTCTTTCGTTTGTTGCCAGCCTCACAGTCATCCTACAGCGCTCATTTTGATATCACTGAACTCGCAATAAAATTCCCCACCCAGACATATGCCTATCAATGTCTAATTATGGTATCGGGTGACCCGCACGAGTGTGGGAACTGGGTGAAGCGTTAGCCGTGATTTCAGCAGGGACGACACTGTTGGGATGCAGTGCTTTGAATGTTTATACTTATTTAACTCTCCTGACATTATTTCTGAAGCTACGTATTTCATTTTTATAGCAATGTGTTCGCAATAGAAAGTTCTATAAGAACATGGGTAGAGTTGGCCAACACAGCGTCAAATAAATTTGCGGCGAATAAAATCTTACGCGTGTTTGTACCCGTGAGCGTCAAAAGTTTTTACTTTGCTCATGTTTTTCAAGTTTATACTTGTTTCACACCGTTTTTTTTTGTATAGTGTTCGGAATAAAATTCCCTACACAGACATATGCATATCAAATACAATTCCTTGGAATTCACAGCTGTAGAGATGACGGAAAACACACAACCGGAACCCGCTCTTGACACTCCAACTCAAACCCGCAACACCCACAAAAAAAGTTTCTCTTGTTTCATGTATACTTACTTTAGTTTTCGTGCTACAGTTCTCATTTAGGTATCAAAATATTCCTAAGAAAATAGACTACAATACTGAAACAATCTAAGACAATTATGTGTACTTACCAAAGCAAAGACGATTGTAGTAAAATAAGTTGAGCATTTTATCTCCACTCCACCTCCTTCAGGTACTGATTCCTGAAGTTGCTCAACAGATGTTCCTAGGTGGAGTGAAGCTGATGTAGGTGGTTATTTCTTGTCCACCCAATACACCCTTTTCCTGTGATAAGTGGTGTAACAAGGTATGACGCAAAGTGGAACATCGCATGTCTTGCACGCTATACCAGTTTCCTTCCTGATACCCGACTTTGAACACACTTCACACCTGCGACGTTTGGGGATTTTTACCAGCTCATGTTTCAATTTATAGTTCAGGCGAGTCTCTGCTATAACAACACGTCGCTGTTGTCTCTTGGTTGGCAATAAACTACTGTCTGAATCGTCGCTCTCACTATTGTTTTCAAACACTAATGTGGAATATGAATTATCTTCATCAGATTCAGCTTCAGCACTAGGTGTAGACGTGAAGAGAGGGCGCCTCACACCCGACGGGCCAGGTGTTGACGGGTCAGCAGCAGGATACACAGGACCAGTGTCATGATTTATGTCTGGAGCATGAACTAGATGTGGAGATGGTGTAGTTGTTGCAGGCCACTCTGCCTTGTCAAATTTCAATAAAGACCAAATAGCAACTTCATGGAACTAGAGCAGAGTTAGTTTCCTTCGATCATCTGTGTTGGCCTTGTACAATGCATGTACAATGCATTGAGTAAAGACCAAATAGCAACTTCATGGAACTAGAGCAGAGTTAGTTTCCTTCGATCATCTGTGTTGGCCTTGTACAATGCAACCACAAGTTGACATTGAATGTGAATTAACAATGAGACAAGTAAGATTTATACTAATACATTTATACTAACTCTGTTGAGCGTTGACCATTTATACATCAAATCTGTTGATGTGAGCACTTTAGTTTAGTCTGCCGTTTAAAGAAAAAAAGAGCATATCAATGGTATATCACAGAAAACGAATTTATCATAAACTCATGTATTTGTCTTATCATATTGAACTGCATTCATATTTTTAATATATAACAATATGAATATACAAATTTCTGTAAATCCCCTACCTTGTTGGAATCTGTGGAAATGAATGAGCAAATGTGCTGGCTGAAGGCGCTGAAGGAAACCACATTGGTTTCATTTTGGATACAAATGTCCATGGAAATTCAAAATGGAAACTAATTATATAGTTGAACCTGCAGAGACGAGTTTAAGAATCTGTGTTGAGAGTGATGGACACAGCCTTCACAAATATACTTCAGAGAATGTAAACATCTAAGAGTCATTAGAAATATGTGTAGAATAATAAACCCTACATTGTTTGAGTTAGGGAAAACACCATTTGTGATATATAGATACTATAGCTGTTCCTAAAGATTCACCCTTTTTTGCACCAGCAAGATAACATATAAGATTTTAAGAGTTGAC
Organism: Procambarus clarkii; assembly: GCF_040958095.1. Lineage (NCBI taxonomy): Eukaryota > Metazoa > Arthropoda > Malacostraca > Decapoda > Cambaridae > Procambarus > Procambarus clarkii. Next base: position 3,483,962 of record NC_091223.1, read on the forward strand.
GAATGTTAATATTCTTGTTTGATAAACTGTGAACTTGAGACATAGTTAATAAGAACATATTAACACAACAAAATGTTTTCATAATCTTTAACACCACTTTCCAGCAACTTATATAATTTATATAAATTATTTTAGAGAATAATACATAAATTATATATTTAAACATGATATAGTGTTTAGTGGAATGTATAAGGAGTCAAATTGTGTTAAAAAGAGCAATTTTTAGAAAATTTGGAAAAATACTTTTTTCTGTTCAAATTATAACTAAATGGATTTTAAAGGTTTCACTCAGCCAATATATATCATTCACAATTTATTAATGAATTTTACAAAAAAACACCATAAATTTTATATTTAAACATGTAAAAACTATTTGTTTTACATTTGGAAGAAAATAATTGTAGAAAAACAATTTATAATTAAACCTTTGTGTTTGGATTTTTTGAGTAAAAGTTTCTCAAAGGCTTTCCTGCACCATTCTCAATGCAAATCATTCCCACACCTATGGCAAGAGATAGGCGAACGTTGTGTAGATGATTTGTGTTTGCTGGGTAGGGCAGTGAGAGAGTGTGGCACTGGGGCAGTGAGGGAGTGTGGCACTGGGGCATTGAGAAAGTGAGGCACTGGGGCGGTGAGGGAGTGGCACTGGGGCGGTGAGAGAGTGTGGCACTAGGGTGGTAAAGGAGTGTGGCACTGGGGCAGTGAGGGAGTGTGGCACTGGGGTAGTGAGGGAGTGTGGCACTGGGGCAGAGATGGAGTGTTGCACTGGGGCAGTGAGGGAGTGTGGCACTGGGGCAGTGAGGGAGTGTGACACTGTGGCGGTGAGGGAGTGTGGCACTGGGGCAATGAGGGAGTGTGGCACTGGGGCGGTGAGAGAGTATGGCACTGGGGAGGTAAGGGAGTATGGCACTGGATTGGTGAGGGAATGTGGCACTGAGATGGTGAGAGAGTGGCACTGGGGCGGTGAAGGTAGTGTGGCACTGGGGTGGTGAGGGAATGTTGCACTGGGGTGGTGAGGGAGTGTGGCACTGGGGCGGTGAGGGAGTGTGGCACTGGGGCGGTAAGGGAGTGTGGCACTGGAACGGTGAGGGAGGGTGGCACTGGGGCGATGAAGGAGTGTGGCACTGGATTGGTGAGGGAGTGTGGTACTGGGGTGGTGAGGGAGTGTGGCACTGGGGCGGTGAGGGTGTGTGGCACTGGGGCGGTGAGGGAGTGTGACACTTAGGCGGTGAGGGAGTGGCACTGGGTCAGTGAAGGAGTGTGGCACTGGGGCAGTGAGGGAGTGTGGCACTGGGGTGGTGAGGGAGTGTGGCACTGGGGTGGTGAGGGTGTGTGGCACTGAGGCGGTGAGGGAGTGGCACTGGGACGGTGAGGGAGTGTGGCACTGGGGCGGTGTGAGAGTGGGTGGCACTGGGGCAGTGAAGGAGTGCCACCTTGGTGGTGGGGGAGTGTGGCACTGAGGCGGTCTGGGAATGTGGCACTGGGGCAGTGAGGGAGTGTGGCACTGGGGCGGTGAGGGAGTGTGGCACTAGGACAGTGAGGGAGTGTGGCACTGGGGCTGTGAGGGAGTGGCACTGGGGCAGTGAAGAAGTTTGATTGGGGCGGTGATGGGCGTGTGGCACTGGGGCTGTGAGAGAGTGGCACTGGGGCTGTGAGGAAGTGGCATTGGGGTGGTAAGGGAGTGTGGCAATGGGGCAGAAAGGGAGTGGAACAAGGGCGGTGAGGGTGTGGCACTGGGGCTGTGAGGGAGTGTGACACTGGGGCTGTGAGGGAGTGTGAAACTGGGACAGTGAGGGAGTGTGGTAATGGGGCGGTGATGGAGTGTGGCACTGGGGCGGTGAGGGAGTGTGGCACTGGGACAGTGAGGGAGTGTGGTAATGGGGCGGCGAAGGAGTGTGGCACTGGGGCGGTGAGAGAGTGTGCCACTGGAGCAGTGAGGGAGTGTGGCACTGGAGCGGTGAGGGAGTGTATCACTGGGGCGGTGAGGGAGTGTGGCACTGGTGCAGTGTGGTAGTATGGCACTGGGGCGTTCAGGGAGTTTGGCACTGGGGCGGTGAGGTAGTGTGGCACTGGGGCGATGAGGTAGTGTGGCACTGGGGCGGTGAGGGAGTGTGGCACTGGGGCGGTGAGGGAGTGTGCCACTGGAGCGGTGAGGGAGTGTGGCACTGGGGCGGTGAGGGAGTGTTGCACTGGGGCGTTCAAGGAGTGTGGCACTGGGGCGTTCAGGGAGTGTGGCACTGGGGTAGTGAGGGAGTGTGGCACTGGGGCATTCAGGGAGTTTGGCACTTGGACGGTGAGGGAATGTGGCACTTGGGCGGTGAGGGAGTGTGGCACTGGGGCGGTGAGGGGGTGTGGCACTTGGGCGTTGAGGGAGCGTGACACTGGGGCGGTGAGGGAGTTTGGCACTAGGGTGGTGAAGGAGTGTGGCACTGGGGCGGTGAGGGTGTGGCACAGGGGTGGTGAGGGAGTGTGGCACTGGGGCGGTGAGGGAGTGGCACTGAAGCGGTGAGGGAGTTTTGCACTGGGGTGGTGAGGGAGTGGCACTTGGACGGTGAAGGAGTGGCACTGGGGCAGTGAGGGAGTGGCACTGGGAAGGTGAGGGAGTGTGGCACTGGGGCGGTGAGGGAGTGGCCCTGGGGCGGTGAGGGAGTTTGGCACTGGGGTGGTGATGGAGTGGCACTTGGGCGGTGAGGGAGTGGCACTGGGGCGGTGAGGGAGTGTGGCACTGAGGCGGTGAGGGAGTGGCATTGAGGCGGTGAGGGAGTTTGGCACTGGGGTGGTGAGGGAGTGGAACTGGGGCGGTGAGGGAGTTTGGCACTGGGGCAGTGAGGGTATGTGGCACTGGGGCGGTGAGGGAATGTGGCACTGGAGCCGTGAGGGAGTGGCATTGGGGGGGTGAGGGAATGTGGCACTGGGACGGTGGGGAAGTGTGGCATTGGGGTGGTGAAAGAGTGTGGCACTGGGGCGGTGAGGGAGTGTGACACTGGGGCGGTGAGGGAGTGTGTCACTGGGGCGGTGAGGGAATGTTGCACTGGGGCGGTGAGGGAGTGTGGCACTGGGACGGTTAGGGAGTGTGGCACTGGGGCGGTGAGGGAGTGTGGCACTGGAGCAGTGAGGGAGTGGCACTGGGGCGGTGGGAGAGTGTGGCACTGGGGCAGAGAGGAAGTGTGGCACGGGAGCAGTGAGGGAGTGTGGCACTAAGGCGGTGAGGGAATGTGGCACTGGGGCGGAGAGGGAATGTCGAACTGGGGCGGTGAGGGAGTGTGGCACTGGGACGGTGGAGGAGTGTGGCACTGGGGCGGTGAGGGAGTGTGGCACTGGGGCGTTGAGGGAGTGTGGCACTGGGGCGGTGAGGGAGTGGCACTGGGGTGGTGGGGGAGTGTGGCACTGGGGCGGTGAGAGAGAGTGGCACTGGGGTGATGGGGGAGTGTGGCACTGGGGCGGTGAGAGAGAGTGGCACTGGGGTGGTGGGGGAGTTTGGCACTGGGGCATTGAGGAAGTGTGGCACTGGGGCAATGAGGAAGTGTGGCACTGGGGCGGTGAGGGAGTGGCACTGGGGCAGTGAAGAATTGGCATTGGGGCGGTGATGGGCGTGTGGCACTGGGGCTGTGAGGGAGTGGCACTGGGGCAGTGAGGAAGTGGCATTGGGGTGGTAAGGGAGTGTGGCAATGGGGCGGTAAGGGAGTGGAACTTGGGCGGTGAGGGTGTGGCACTGGGGCTGTGAGGGAGTGTGGCCCTGTGGCGGTAAGGGAGTGGAACTGGAGCGCTGAGGGTGTGCCACTGGGGCTGTGAGGGAGTGTGACACTGCGGCAGTGAGAGAGTGGCACTGGGGTGGCGAGAGAGTGTGGCACTGGGACAGTGAAGGAGCGTGGCACTGGGGCGGTGAGGGAGTGTGGCACTGAAGCGGTGAGGGAGTGTGGCACTGGGACAGTGAGGCAGTGTGGCACTGGGGCGGTGAGGGAGTGTGGCACTGGGGCGGTGAGGGAGTGTGCCACTTGGACCGGTGAAGGAGTGTGGCACTGGAGCGGTGAGGGAGTGTGGCACTGGGGCGATGAGGGAGTGGCCCTGGGGTGGTGAGGGAGTTTGGCACTGGGGTGGTGGGGGAGTGGCACTGGGGCGGTGAGGGAGTGGCACTGGGGCGGTGAGGGAATGTCGAACTGGGGCGGTGAGGGAGTGTGGCACAGGGACGGTGGGAGAGTGTGGCACTGGGGCAGTGAGGGAGTGTGGCACTGGGGCGTTGAGGGAGTGTGGCACTGGAGCGGTGGGGTAGTGTGGCACTGGGGCGGTGAGAGAATGTGGCACTGGAGCGGTGAGGGAGTGGCACTGGGGGGGTGAGAAAATGTGGCACTGGGACGGTGGGGAAGTGTGGCACTGGGGCGGTGAAGGAGTGGCACTAAGGCGGTGACGGAATGTTGCACTGGGGCGGTGAGGGAGTGTGGCACTGGAGCAGTGAGGGAGTGTGGCACTAGGGCGGTAAGGGAATGTGGCACTGGGGCGGTGAGAGAATGTCGAACTGTGGCGGTGAGGGAGTGTGGCACTGGGACGGTGGGAGAGTGTGGCACTGGGGTAGTGAGGAAGTGTGGCACGGGAGCAGTGAGGGAGTGTGGCACTAAGGCGGTGAGGGAGTGTGGCACTGGGGCAGTGAGGGTGTGTGGCACTGGGGCGGTGAGGGAATGTGGCACTGGAGCCGTGAGGGAGTGGCATTGGGGGGGTGAGGGAATGTGGCACTGGGACGGTGGGGAAGTGTGGCACTGGGGTGGTGAAAGAGTGTGGCACTGGGGCGGTGAGGGAGTGTGGCACTGGGGCGGTGAGGGAGTGTGACACTGGGGCGGTGAGGGAATGTTGCACTGGGGCGGTGAGGGAGTGTGGCACTGGGACGGTTGGGGAGTGTGGCACTGGGGCGGTGAGGGAGTGTGGCACTGGAGCAGTGAGGGAGTGGCACTGGGGCAGTGGGAGAGTGTGGCACTGGGGCAGTGAGGAAGTGTGGCACGGGAGCAGTGAGGGAGTGTGGCACTAAGGCGGTGAGGGAGTGTGGCACTGGGGCAGTGAGGGTGTGTGGCACTGGGGCGGTGAGGGAATGTGGCACTGGAGCCGTGAGGGAGTGGCATTGGGGGGGTGAGGGAATGTGGCACTGGGACGGTGGGGAAATGTGGCACTGGGGTGGTGAAAGAGTGTGGCACTGGGGCGGTGAGGGAGTGTGACACTGGGGCGGTGAGGGAGTGTGTCACTGGGGCGGTGAGGGAATGTTGCACTGGGGCGGTGAGGGAGTGTGGCACTGGGACGGTTGGGGAGTGTGGCACTGGGGCGGTGAGGGAGTGTGGCACTGGAGCAGTCAGGGAGTGGCACTGGGGCAGTGGGAGAGTGTGACACTGGGGCAGTGAGGAAGTGTGGCACGGGAGCAGTGAGGGAGTGTGGCACTAAGGCGGTGAGGGAATGTGGCACTGGGGCGGGGAGGGAATGTCGAACTGGGGCGGTGAGGGAATGTGGCACTGGGACGGTGGAGGAGTGTGGCACTGGGGCGGTGAGGGAGTGTGGCACTGGGGCGTTGAGGGAGTGTGGCACTGGGGCGGTGAGGGAGTGGCACTGGGGTGGTGGGGGAGTGTGGCACTGGGGCGGTGAGAGAGAGTGGCACTGGGTTGATGGGGGAGTGTGGCACTGGGGCGGTGAGAGAGAGTGGCACTGGGGTGGTGGGGGAGTTTGGCACTGGGGCATTGAGGAAGTGTGGCACTGGGGCAATGAGGAAGTGTGGCACTGGGGCGGTGAGGGAGTGGCACTGGGGCAGTGAAGAATTGGCATTGGGGCGGTGATGGGCGTGTGGCACTGGGGCTGTGAGGGAGTGGCACTGGGGCAGTGAGGAAGTGGCATTGGGGTGGTAAGGGAGTGTGGCAATGGGGCGGTAAGGGAGTGTGGCACTGGGGCTGTGAGGGAGTGTGACAATGTGGCGGTAAGGGAGTGTGGCACTGGGGCTGTGAGGGAGTGTGACACTGCGGCAGTGAGAGAGTGGCACTGGGGTGGTGAGAGAGTGTGGCACTGGGACAGTGAGGGAGCATGGCACTGGGGCGGTGAGGGAGTGTGGCACTGAGTCGGTGAGGGAGTGTGGCACTGGGACAGTGAGGCAATGTGGCACTGGGGTGGTGAGGGAGTGTGGCACTGGGGCGGTGAGGGAGTGTGCCACTTGGACCGGTGAAGGAGTGTGGCACTGGAGCGGTGAGGGAGTGTGGCACTGGGGCGATGAGGGAGTGTGGCACTGGGGCGGTGAGGGAGTGTGCCACTGGCGCGGTGAGGGAGTGTGGCACTGGGGCATTCAGGGAGTGTGGCACTGAGGTAGTGAGGAAGTGTGGCACTAGGGCATTCAGGGAGTTTGGCACTTGGACGGTGTGGGAGTGTGGCACTTGGGCGGTGAGGGAGTGTGCCACTGGGGCGGTGAGGGAGTGTGGCACTGGGGCGGTGAGGGTGTGGCACAGGGGTGGTGAGGGAGTGTGGCACTTGTTCGGTGAGGGAGTGGCACTGGGGCGGTGAGTGAGTTTTGCACTGGGGTGGAGAGGGAGTGGCACTGGGACGGTGAGGAAGTGGCACTGGAGCAGTGAGGGAGTGGCAATGGGGTGGTGAGGGAGTGTGGCACTGGGGCGGTGAGGGAGTGGCCCTGGGGCGGTGAGGGAGTTTTGCACTGGGGTGTTGAGGGAGTGGCACTGGGGCGGTGAGGGAGTGGCACTGGGGCGGTGAGGGAGTGTGGCACTGAGGGAGTGGCACTGGGGCGGTGAGGGAGTTTGGCATGGGGTGGTGAGGGAATGTGGCACTGGGGCGGTGAGGGAATGTCGAACTGGGGCGGTGAGGGAGTGTGGCACTGGGACGGTGGGAGAGTGTGGCACTGGGGCAGTTAGGGAGTGTGGCACTGGCGCGTTGAGGGAGTGTGGCACTGGAGCGGTGAGGGAGTGGCACTGGGGTGGTGGGGGAGTGTTGCACTGGGGCGGTGAGTGAATGTGGTACTGGAGCGGTGAGGGAGTGGCACTGGGGGGGTGAGAAAATGTGGCACTGGGACGGTGGGGAAGTGTGGCACTGGGGCGGTGAGGGAGTGGCACTGGGGCGGTGAGGGAATGTTGCACTGGGGCGGTGAGAGAGTGTGGCACTGGTATTCGTTTGCCTTGTTCGGGTAGAAGGTAGACACAGTAGTCGCTTCTGTATATATTTATTGACTGAGATAGCAAGGTATATATCTGCCTAGCCGAGGTCCTTCTACTCTGAGTCTGTGAGGATAACTGCGGCTGCTGGGAGCATGCTTGATGCTCCTCTGTCTGGCATGACGTCAGAGGCCTACTTGCCTGTGATTGGTTACATTTCAACTGACATAGGTATTGCCTAAACAAAATTATTAACATGTGTCAATGGCATGTGCTTGAAAACCATACAAAATTAAACAATTATTACATTAATGGAACAAAGTTCTGACCTAACAACCACAATTGAATTTCAAGATAGATAATGATTTTTTTTTTTTTTTTTCTCTTTTTTTCTGAAATAATACAATATATTTACAAGACCAATGTACAATATATATAATGTGCAATATATTTACAAGCATATACAAGACCTGGATCAAGAAGACTAACATCTGCGTGATAGCAGTCAGGATTCACTGGCCTCAATGTGGTTGCTAGAACAATAATAACTCCTATGACAAGCACTGTAAAAATACAAATGGTAGTAGACTTAACAATGGCATCTAATTTATAACCAAATAAAGTTGAGAAAAACTATACATTATATATAATGGTAATAATAAGACACATGTGGTAGAAATACTGCAAATGAGTTTTTTTTTTTTTTTTTCAAAACAAACAGAATAACTGCAGAGTGCATTCAATTATAAATTCTGCGGATATCTACACCTAGCTCATCCAGAGCACTATACAACTCTGGCTCTGACTGAAGGTCCGGAACAGATGAAACTTCATGCGACAAACTATCATCTTGAGAGATATCCTCGTTAACATCTAGCCAATGGACATGTGGTGAGTGCACTGTTGAAACGAGAGGTCTAGATCTAAGATTATAGGTGCTAGTATGGGGTTGCTGAACATCAAGTGGTCTGTCAACCACAGAAGGGGGTGTCCGAGTAGGAGTATCTGTCTGGGTAAGTTCATTGTCATCTTCCTCATCAGTCTCGTCAACAGTCATTTTAGCTAACTTCATGTGGTCTAAATGTTCATTTATATACTCTCCTGTTAACAAGTTCTTAAGTCTGTATTTGTTACCTTTAATAAGCTCGATTACCTTATATGGACCCAAAAATTTCTTAGTTAACTTGTACATAGGACCAGACCTGTGTTGGTTAAGTATCATTACTACAGATCCAATAGTTATTTTACTGGGTTTAGTTCGTGCATTTCTTGCTAGAGTGAACTCGGCTGTTGCTTTGGACAGTTGTTCTCGTATTTTCTTGAATACTAGTTGCATTTGTCTACGCTTCACTTGAACAAAATCATCTACGTTATATAAGGGAGTAGGAGGTACGTTAATCAATTCATTAGGGAGGATCTTATCTGTACCATAAAGAATAGCGTGAGGTGTGTCACCAGTAGAAACATTAATTGAAGAATTTATTGCACACTGAATTAAGGATATAAAATCATCCCAATTGTTGTTATCAAAATTCAACGTGACTCTCAAGGCATCTAACACTTTCCTGTTAGTACGTTCAGCTAGTCCATTACTTGCCGGATGATAAGGCATGATGCTACATTTTTTGATGTTATATAAATCACACAAGCTAGTTAGAATACTATTACTGAATTCTGGACCATTATCTGAAAGGATTACTTTAGGCATACTATATCTACAAATTATTTGGTCATGGAATGCGCTGGCTATAGTTTCTGCTGTTTTGTTCGGGATAGGAACTAGTTCGCAAAACCGTGAAAAATTATCGACCATTACAAGCAAATGTTTGTTCCCTTTCTCTGTTTCCGCAAAATTTGTCAATAAATCCATCGATATTCGTTCCCAAGGAGCTTTAGTTGCTGGGTACACCTGAATTGGATTAGGTCCTGAAACATGTCCCTTGTGCTGTAAACAAGTTAAACATCTGTCAACATAATGAGCAATCTCCTTAGCCATTTTTGGCCAAAAATATTTCAATCGACCTTGTTGGAGTGTACGATCCTTTCCTGGATGTGCACTTGCAGGAGCATCATGGATAATTTTTAACACAGTTGGTACCAAGACAGCTGGAACAACTAACTGACAACATTTCCTCGAGGCTGTCCCTAGCTTTACTACTCTACACAGTAAATTGTCCAACATAACTAATTCTTTCAATGGTACTGGCGGTTTATGAATCGGGCGAGTGTCTTGCTTAGTCAAAAATTTAATGACGGGTGCCCATATGGGGTCTTGTCTTTGTTCCGTTTCTACTACTGTAGCATCTAATGCTGGGTAATTTAACTGAATCGCAGCTACGTGTCGAGAAAACGCATCGGCTACAACATTTTGCTTTCCTGGAATATATCCAAATGTGGGATTGAATTCTTGAATTGTGAGCAAATATCTAGCAAACTTTCCAACTGGATTCTTATTTTTGAACAAGGGAATTAATGGTTGGTGATCTGTAAGAACATGAACTGGGTAATTATAAATTGTATCCTTGAAATGTTTAAGTGCCCAAACAACTGCCAAGGCTTCTCGTTCTGTTGCACTATAATTTTTCTCTTCTTTAGATAAAGTACGGCTAGCATAAGCTATTGCGTGATCTCTGTGACCTTCTGTTTGAAGTAATGCAGCACCTAGACCTATGTCACTAGCATCTGTAACCAACGTAAAAGGTTTAGAAAAATCTGGGTACCTAAGGACAGGTGACGAAATTAAGGCTGCTTTGAGTTTTTTGAATGACTGATCCTGGGCCTCTCCCCAAACAAAGGGTTCATCTTTTCTTTGCAACTTGTAAAGCGGAGCAGCTATAATAGAGAATCCAGCAATAAATGAACGATAAAATCCTACAAGACCTGTGAACTGTCTTACGGCCTCTGCGGTACGAGGTGTTGGAAAATCACGGGCAGCAATAATTTTTGATTCATTCAATGTAATACCTGAAGGTGTAACTGTATGACCTAGGAAATTAATCTTTTGCTTTAAAAATGAACATTTTGCAAGCTTTATTTTTAAATTAGCTTCAGCGAGCTTTGCAAGTACCTTTTCAAGGTTCTGGAAATGAGTCTGAACATCTTGCGACATGATTATGAGATCATCAAGGTAAACTAGAAGCGTACTTCCTATCAATCTACGAAATAGATTTGTCATGAGCCGTGAAAAGGTTATTGGACTACTACGCAAACCAAACGGCATTCTTTTGAAATGAAAATGACCATTGGGAGTACTAAAGGCTGTCAATTGTTTACTTTCCTCATCAAGGGGGATTTGCCAGAATCCCTGCAACAAATCTAACGTTGAGAATACTTTGTTTTGACCAATACTTTGCAACAAATCATTTAGAACTGGAAGTGGGAAACGATCAGGTATTGTTACTCTGTTAAGCTTGCGATAATCGATTACAGGTCTCCAAGTCCCATCTTGCTTTGGTACAAGAATCAATGGAGCGTTCCATGGCGAATTACTCGATTCAATTACATCACTCTGTAACATTTCTTCTACAAGTCTATCTGCTTCTGCTCTCTGAGAATGGGGAAGACGGTAAGCTGGTACATAAATAGGCGTAGTTCCTTGTTCAAGGGGAATTTTATGTGTAATGAGAGGAGTGAGACCTAATTTTTCTCCTGGTAGAGCAACAACAGCTCTATTCCTGTTCAAAATTTCCAAAAGCTGAGCCACAGAGTCAGGAAAATCAGTAGGACTGAGGTGTTGCGCTTGCACCACTGGCTGAGATCCCTGTTCTCCTGGTGTGAGTGTACAAACAGTATGATCCATGGAGACATCATCCACAACTCGCACCGGTAACGAGTAATGGGCAAAATCTACAACATGGGTACCAGACTGGAGATGGATATCGGCATTACTTGTGTTTGCGATAAAAAGTGTGACAGTACCATCCTGCACTGTGTGCCAGGAGGGTTCAACAAATGTACCATTCACTTTACATGTTTCACTTTCCGTAATCACATCCGACAACTCAGGCACTCCCTGAACCTTAACTCTTATTCTGGTGAGAGAATGAGGGTGTAACACAGTGTCAGTAGCCGTGGAACCACTGACTTCAGAGATGGAAGCTGCCAGGCGAGCGAGACAACGAGAATCCGTTAGGGCGTCCCCTTCCAGAAAGTCCCGATACTCATTCTCCTTAACAACTGCACAACTACTATGCTTCAATCGAGTGCCTGTTTTCTCGGGTATGCTACCACGACAATGATCTGACAAACCTACGCTTGCAAGGCGGGTGTCAACAAAATTAACATAATCTGATTGAAGGTTGAACTCATGGCCCTGTCGATACATGCTACACAAAGGTATGACGTGGTCTTTGATACTTATGTTCCAACGATGGGGAAACAATGCAATATTTTCATCAATCATGGTGTACAGACCTAAGAGAATGTCTCCATGAAAATGAATAATGTCAACAACTAAACATGTTATAGACAATGTGACATCATTGAACTTGAGTGGGAGGTCAATTTCACCCTGAACTTTTACTTTATTTCCTGAAATACCACTTAGAAAAGGTATGTGTGACTGTTTTAAAATAGTAGGGTGCTTACTCTCAATGTCTCTAAGAGCCGAGGGCTTGACAATATTAATTTTTGCACCTGAGTCAAGAAAAACTTTTAAAACTCTACCATGTACAATGGCTGAGACAAGGGGACCATCAGTTGAGACTGGACAAGTTACTATTTTTGACTTATGTTGTCTGGGATATCTGTGTCTTGTTTGTGTCAAATTTACTGTGGATCCGTCAACATCTACAACTGGTCTAGAGTCAGTGTCCTCCTCTGTCAAGTGTCCAAATCTATTTTGGGTAGCTACTGAATACACAGGGAGGGCACTAGGATTGGCTAGCTTGAATTGGTTAGCGGATGGCCTTGGGGGTTTCCCGACGACATGGAGTGAACATTCTGAGCTCCAGCATTCTGTGACTGAGCATTATAATTTGAAGTTGCATTATAGCTGGGCTGGGAGTTGTAATTACGAGAGTTCTGATAATGTCTTGGACGCTGTGAGCCTCGCCAAGACTGACCATGGGAGTTACGAGGTGGAGATGTCCTTTGCCTAGCTCTACAATCCGCAGTGTGGTGACCAACTTGTTTATGATACGTGCAATATGGAAGCCTAGAATGATTAGATTGATGAGGGGGCCGAGAGAATTGTCTAGGTGATGATCTAGGGGCGGACCAACAGTCCCTTGCAAGGTGGTTACTCTTACCACAATGCCAACATGAGGGAGTGGATGGTTGTGGACTATGGCGTTTCGGCATTTTATGAGGCGGCGAATTTGACTGGGGGCTACGAGCATGGGTACGCTTCTGCGACCAAGAGTTTTGAGAATTTGTGGGAGGATGCTGAGAGCTTGTGACTACATTTACAGCATCAGAGGGTGGCAACAGTTGAGCACTTCGGGGAGCTAGTTTATCTGCGGCATTGTTAATAGCCTCAAATACTTCACCAATTTCATGTTTAACACCAAAATTTTGTTGCTCAACGATTGGTTTTGTATGCTCGGGGGCAAAATGCATTAAAGTACCAAATGCTATCATTTTGGCCATAGCCTCAGGGGACAGATTATTGTCTTTATCTAACCAAGTCGAATTATTCATAGCAGAAACTAAGGCATACAGATACTGATCGAGACGGCTAGTAAACGCATTAAACGATTCACCAGGCTGCATGGTGGCATTGGCAATTTTCTTGACTAACCTATATGGGTCAAGGTCTCCTTTATTAACAAAGCGACGGCGAAAGAAATCCTTAAATTCAGGCCAAGACTGGAGGCTAACAATGGCTTTCTCATCAACAACAAAACGTGCATCACCTTTGGTTGTGTCCACGGCTGACCGTGCAATTGCTAAGTATTCGGCATCAGTAGGCTTAGAAAAACGTGCAACTGTTTTCGCTTCAACCTTACTAAACCATGATTCTAATAAACGCGATTCCCCAGCAAAAAGAGGAATAGCCATTTCCTGAGCTGATCTCTGGCCATTGGGACGAGCAACTGTTCCCATTGATTCTGAAGGGGTTTCAACAGTGGTAGGCATTGTCACAGCCGTGGAAGTAATATTTGAACGCAGATTATAATTAAGTGCACCTGGCATCAGAAATAGTATACACAAAAATAAACACAAAAAAATATCAACTTGGCTAAAGTAAAAATGGCAGAAATAAAATTATTAAATTGGGCTAGGCAAGAAAATAATTAAGAACAAGCAATTGTAAACTAAATTTAGCAATCTTTCATTAAAAAAATGACTGGAATTAGATGTATGTAAATTAATTAAACCAGACTAAGCACAGCAATTGAGAAAATAAAAACTGGGAAATGCAATTGCAAAATTTCATTAAAAAGATTGAACACAACAAGTGGCAATGCAAGAAATATGGATGTAGCACATAAACTGGACACAGGAATGTATATAACTGCTATGGTAAAAATTTAAAATAAAATGCTTAAAGGATAAATTTCAAGTTAGGTCTGGAGAAATATAAAAAAAATTTCTATGTTCTATTGTCTATGGAAATCTCAAAAACAAATTTCTATTATGCAAAATAAACTGCTAGAAACAATTATTTCTTACTTCTCTCACCTTTGAATTCACTAATGACACTAGTAACAATTAATGAATAATGGAATCATATGCAGGGAATATTGAAATGTCTCAGAGAAACTGTGGGCCTCTGGAGTACTAAACCGGCTCCAATATTTAACAAGTCACTGAAAGATTAATTCACAAGATATTTTGGATATATTTACGTTAAACCTCATTAAATCATAGCACACGATATCTTAGCTCATATTTACTTAACTCAGGGCTGCAGGATTTGCAATATAACAGTGGCCAAAACGAAAAATGGTGACCAGACGTGTGAAGAGGACCATGTGAGGGCTTGTTTACAAACTGGTGCGATGGGAGCGCTCCTGGCGGCGGTGGCGCGAAGCTCCGTGGAGACCCCCAAGCTGGGAATTGATGTTGGGAGCGCGAAGATAAACTCGGAGACGACGATATTGCGACGATGGCGGTGGAGAATACAATTTTCTAGGAGAAGTTCACACAAAACGATGTAGCAGGGGCTGGTGGCGAGGTGTGAGCTTGGGAGGGAGGCAGGGTGGCGACACTAGTCAAACAATTGTAGTCTTTTTTTTCACCAATTCCTCTTGAATAACTGTACAACACCCACAATAATCAGTTGATACTTGCGACGATGGCTGACCACGATTTCAGTAGCTTGAACACTCATAAAGCTTAGATACTGTCAGCTTGGGCGGCGGCGGTGGTGGGTGCAGGTGGTTCCCACGTGGTGGCGCGAGATTCAAAAATGGCTGGCGCGGAAGCTTCCTTCCTCCTCACTGATGAATGAGCGTTCTCACAGGAAAATATTGACCCTTACTTCTGAAACGTTGGCCTGGAGTAGTGGTTGATGGCAGGACCCCGGTCTGGCACAATATTTGATGCGTGGGTGGCCGGATGGCGGCTTATGGCGGTGGCGGTGGCGGCTGGAACACGAGGCGATGCTGGGTACTTGAACTTTTGTTTCCAGAAAAAAATTTCTGGGTCCCACTGCTGCTACCAGTATTCGTTTGCCTTGTTCGGGTAGAAGGTAGACACAGTAGTCGCTTCTGTATATATTTATTGACTGAGATAGCAAGGTATATATCTGCCTAGCCGAGGTCCTTCTACTCTGAGTCTGTGAGGATAACTGCGGCTGCTGGGAGCATGCTTGATGCTCCTCTGTCTGGCATGACGTCAGAGGCCTACTTGCCTGTGATTGGTTACATTTCAACTGACAGAATTTTGAGTATAACACTGGAGCAGTGAGGGAGTGTGGCACTAGGGCGGTAAGGGAATGTGGCACTGGAGCGGTTAGAGAATGTCGAACTGGGGCGGTGAGGGAGTGTAGCACTGGGACGGTGGGAGAGTGTGGCACTGGGGCAGTGAGGAAGTGTGGCACGGGAGCAGTGAGGGAGTGTGGCACTAAGGCGGTGAGGGAGTGTGGCACTGGGGCAGTGAGGGTGTGTGGCACTGGGGCGGTGAGGGAATGTGGCACTGGAGCCGTGAGGGAGTGGCATTGGGGGGGTGAGGGAATGTGGCACTGGGACGGGTGGGGAAGTGTGGCACTGGGGCGGTGAAAGAGTGTGGCACTGGGGCGGTGAGGGAGTGTGACACTGGGGCGGTGAGGGAGTGTGACACTGGGGCGGAGAGGGAATGTTGCACTGGGGCGGTGAGGGAGTGTGGCACTGGGACAGTTGGGGAGTGTGGCACTGGGGCGGTGAGGGAGTGTGGCACTGGAGCAGTGAGGGAGTGGCACTGGGACGGTGGGAGAGTGTGGCACTGGGGCAGTGAGGAAGTGTGGCACGGGAGCAGTGAGGGAGTGTGGCACTAAGGCGGTGAGGGAATGTGGCACTGGGGCGGTGAGGGAATGTCGAACTGGGGCGGTGAGGGAGTGTGGCACTGGGACGGTGGAGGAGTGTGGCACTGGGGCGGTGAGGGAGTGTGGCACTGGGGCGTTGAGGGAGTGTGGCACTGGGGCGGTGAGGGAGTGGCACTGGGGTGGTGGGGGAGTTTGGCACTGGGGCGGTGAGAGAGAGTGGCACTGGGGTGATGGGGGAGTGTGGCACTGGGGCGGTGAGAGAGAGTGGCACTGGGGTGGTGGGGGAGTTTGGCACTGGGGCATTGAGGAAGTGTGGCACTGGGGCATTGAGGAAGTGTGGCACTGGGGCGGTGAGGGAGTGGCACTGTGGCAGTGAAGAATTGGCATTAGGGCTGTGATGGGCGTGTGGCACTGGGGCTGTGAGGGAGTGGCACTGGGGCAGTGAGGAAGTGGCATTGGGGTGGTAAGCGAGTGTGGCAATGGGGCGGTAAGGGAGTGGAACTTGGGCGGTGAGGGAGTGGCACTGGGGCAGTGAGGGAGTGTGGCACTGGGGCGGGAAGGGAGTGGAACTGGAGCGCTGAGGGGTGTGGCACTGGGGCTGTGAGGGAGTGTTACACTGCGGCAGTGAGAGAGTGGCACTGGGGTGGTGAGAGAGTGTGGCACAGGGACAGTGAGGGAGCGTGGCACTGGGGCGGTGAGGTAGTGTGGCACTCAGGCGGTGAGGGAGTGTGGCACTGGGACAGTGAAGGAGTGTGGCAATGGGACGGTGAGGGAGTGTGGCACTGGGGCGGTGAGGGAGTGTGCCACTTGGACCGGTGAAGGATTGTGGCACTGGAGCGGTGAGGGAGTGTGGCACTGGGGCGGTGAGGGAGTGTGGCACTGGGGCGGTGAGGGAGTGTGCCACTGGAGCGGTGAGGGAGTGTGGCACTTTGCCGGTGAGGGAGTGTGGCACTGGGGCGTTCAGGGATTGTGGCACTGGGGTAGTGAGGAAGTGTGGCACTGGGGCATTCAGGGAGTTTGGCACTTCGACGGTGTGCGAGTGTGGCACTTGGGCGGTGAGGGAGTTTGGCACTGGGACGGAGAGGGAGTGTGGCACTTGGGCGGTGAGGGAGTGTGACACTGGGGCGGTGAGGGAGTTTGGCACTGGGGTGGTGAGGGAGTGTGGCACTGGGGCGGTGAGGGTATGGCACAGGGGTGGTGAGGGAGTGTGGCACTTGGGCGGTGAGAGAGTGGCAATGGGGCGGTGAGGGAGTTTTGCACTGGGGTGGTGAGGGAGTGGCACTGGGACGGTGAGGGAGTGGCACTGGGGCAGTGAGGAAGTGGCACTGGGGCGGTGAGGGAGTTTGGCACTGGGGTGGTGAGGGAATGTGGCACTGGGGCGGTGAGGGAATGTCGAACTGGGGCGGTGAGGGAGTGTGGCACTGGGACGGTGGGAGAGTGTGGCACTGGGGCAGTGAGGGAGTGTGGCACTGGGGCGTTGAGGGAGTGTGGCACTGGCGCGGTGAGGGAGTGGCACTGGGGTGGTGGGGGAGTGTGGCACTGGGGCGGTGAGGGAATGTGGCACTGGAGCGGTGAGGGAGTGGCACTGGGGAGGTGAAGGAATGTGGCACTGGGACGGTGGGGAAGTGTGGCACTGGGGCGGTGAAAGAGCGTGGCACTGGGGCGGTGAGGGAGTGTGACACTGGGGCCGTGAGGGAATGTTGCACTGGGGCGGTGAGGGAGTGTGGCACTGGAGCAGTGAGGGAGTGTGGCACTAAGGCGGTAAGGGAATGTGGCACTGGGGCGGTGAGAGAATGTCGAACTGGGGCGGTGAGGGAGTGTGGCACTGGGACGATGGGAGAGTGTGGCACTGGGGCAGTGAGGAAGTGTGGCACTGGAGCAGTGAGGGAGTGTGGCACAAAGGCGGTGAGGGAATGTGGCTCTGGGGCGGTGAGGGAATGTCGAACTGGGGCGGTGAGGGAGTGTGGCACTGGGACGGTGGAGGAGTGTGGCACTGGGGCGGTGAGGGAGTGTGGCACTGGGGCGTTGAGGGAGTGTGGCACTGGGGCGGTGAGGGAGTGGCACTGGGGTGGTGGGGGAGTGTGGCACTGGGGCGGTGAGAGAGAGTGGCACTGGGGTGGTGGGGGAGTGTGGCACTGGGGCGGTGAGAGAGAGTGGCACTGGGGTGGTAGGGGAGTGTGGCACTGGGGCATTGAGGAAGTGTGGCACTGGGGCATTGAGGAAGTGAGGCACTGGGGCATTAATAAAGTGAGGCACTGGGGCGGTGAGGGAGTGGCACTGGGACGGGGAGGGAGTGTGGCACTGGTGTGGTGAGGGAGTGTGGCACTGGTGTTGTGAGGGAGTGTGGCACTGGGGCGGTGAGAGAGAGTGGAACTTGGGTGGTGGGGGAGTGTGGCACTGGGGCAGTTAGAGAGTGTGCCACTGGGGCAGTGAGGGAGTGTGACACTGGTGCGGTGAGGGAATGTCGAACTGGGGCGGTGAGGGAGTGTGGCACTGGGACGGTGGGGGAGTGTGGCACTGGGGCAGTGAGGGAGTGCGGCACTGGGGCGGTGAGGTAATGTGGCACTGGGGCGGTGAGGGAATGTCGAACTGAGGCGGTGAGGGAGTGTGGCACTGGAACGGTGGGGGAGTGTGGCACTGGGGCGGTGAGAGAGTGTGGTACTGGGGCGATGAGGGAGTGTGGCACTGGGGCGGTGAGGGAGTGTGGCACTGGGACGGTGAGAGAGAGTGGCACTGGGGAGATGGGGGAGTGTGGCACTGGGGCATTGAGGGAGAGTGGCACTGGGGCGGTGAGGGAGTGGCACTGGGACGGTGAGGGAGTGTGACACTGGGGCGGTGAGAGAGAGTGGCACTGGGGTAGTGGGGGAGTGTGACACTGGGGCGGTGACGGTGTGTGGCACTGGAGAAGTGAGGGAGTGTGGCACTGGGGCAGTGAGGGAGTGTTGCACTGGGGCAGTGAGGGAGTGTGGCACTGGGGCAGTGAGGGAGTGTGGCACTGGAGAAGTGAGGGAGTGTGGCACAGGGGCAGTGAGGGAGTGTTGCACTGGGGCAGTGAGGGAGAGTGGCACTGGGGCAGTGAGGGAGTGTGGCACTGGGGCAGTGAGGGAGAGTGGCAATGAGGCGGTGAGAGAGTGTGGAACTGGGGCGTTGAGGGAGTGTGGCACTGGGGCGTTGAGGGAGTGTGGCACTGGGGCGGTGAGGGAGTGGCACTGGGGTTGTGGGGGAGTGTGGCACTGGGGCGGAGAGAGAGAGTGGCACTGGGGTGGTGGGGGAGTGTGGCACTGGGGCGGTGAGAGAGAGTGGCACTGGGGTGGTGGGGGAGTGTGGCACTGGGGCATTGAGGAAGTGTGGCACTGGGGCATTGAGGAAGTGTGGCACTGGGGCATTGAGGAAGTATGGCACTGGGGCGGTGAGGGAGTGTGGCACTGGGATGGTGAAGGAGTGTGGCACTAGGGCGGTGAGAGAGAGGCGCACTGGGGTGGTGAGGGAATGTGGCACTGGGGCGGTGAGGGTGTGTAGCACTGGGGCAGCGAAGGAGTGTGGCACTGGAGCAGTGAGGGAGTGTGGCACTGGGGCAGTGAGGGAGTGTGGCACAGGGGCATTGAGAAAGTGAGGCACTGGGGCGGTGAGGGATTGGCACTGGGACGGTGCGGGAGTGTTGCACTGGAGTGGTGAAGGAGTGTGGCACTGGGGCGGTGAGAGAGAGTGGCACTGGGGTGGTGGGGGAGTGTGGCACTGGGGCAGTTAGAGAGTGTGGCACTGGGGCAGTGAGGGAGTGTGACACTGGGGCGGTGAGGGAATGTCGAACTTGGACGGTGAGGGAGTGTGGCACTGGGACGGTGGGGGAGTGTGGCACTGGGGCAGTGAGGGAGTGCGGCACTGGAGCAGTGAGGGAGTGTGGCACTGGGGCGGTGAGGTAATGTGGCACTGGGGCGGTGAGGGAATGTCGAACTGAGGCGGTGAGGGAGTGTGGCACTGGGACGGTGGGGGAGTGTGGCACTGGGGCGGTGAGAGAGTGTGGCACTGGGGCGATGAGGGAGTGTGGCATTGGGGCGGTGAAGGAGTGGCATTGGGGTGGTGGGGGAGTGTGGCACTGGCGCGGTGAGGGAGTGGCACTGGGGTGGTGGGGGAGTGTGGCACTGGGGCGGTGAGGGAATGTGGCACTGGAGCGGTGAGGGAGTGGCATTGGGGGGTGAGGGAATGTGGCACTGGGACGGTGGGGAAGTGTGGCACTGGGGCGGTGAAAGAGCGTGGCACTGGGGCGGTGAGGGAGTGTGACACTGGGGCGGTGAGGGAATGTTGCACTGGGGCGGTGAGGGAGTGTGGCACTGGAGCAGTTAGGGAGTGTGGCACTAGGGCGGTAAGGGAATGTGGCACTGGGGCGGTGAGAGAATGTCGAACTGGGGCGGTGAGGGAGTGTGGCACTGGGACGGTGGGAGAGTGTGGCACTGGGGCAGTGAGGAAGTGTGGCACTGGAGCAGTGAGGGAGTGTGGCAATAAGGCGGTGAGGGAATGTGGCTCTGGGGCGGTGAGGGAATGTCGAACTGGGGCGGTGAGGGAGTGTGGCACTGGGACGGTGGAGGAGTGTGGTACTGGGGCGGTGAGGGAGTGTGGCACTGGGGCGTTGAGGGAGTGTGGCACTGGGGCGGGGAGGGAGTGGTACTGGGGTGGTGGAGGAGTGTGGCACTGGGGCGGTGAGAGAGAGTGGCACTGGGGTGGTGGGGGAGTGTGGCACTGGGGCGGTGAGAGTGAGTGGCACTGGGGTGGTGGGGGAGTGTGGCACTGGGGCATTGAGGAAGTGTGGCACTGGGGCATTGAGGAAGTGAGGCAATGGTGTGGTGAGGGAGTGGTACTGGAGTGGTGGGGGAATGTGGCACTGGGGGGGTGAGGGTGTGTGGCACTGGGGCAGTGAGGGAGTGTGGCACTGGAGCAGTGAGGGAGTGTGGCGCTGGGGCAGTGAGGGAGTGTGGCACTGGGGCATTAAGAAAGTGAGGCACTGGGGCGGTGAGGGAGTGGCACTGGGACGGTGAGGGAGTGTGGCACTGGTGTAGTGAGGGAGTGTGGCACTGGGGCGGTGAGAGAGAGTGGCACTGGGGTGGTGGGGGAGTGTGGCACTGGGGCGGTGAGAGAGTGTGGCACTGGGGCGATGAGGGAGTGTGGCATTGGGGCGGTGAAGGAGTGGCATTGGGGTGGTGGGGGAGTGTGGCACTGGCGCGGTGAGGGAGTGGCACTGGGGTGGTGGGGGAGTGTGGCACTGGGGCGGTGAGGGAATGTGGCACTGGAGCGGTGAGGGAGTGGCATTGGGGGGTGAGGGAATGTGGCACTGGGACGGTGGGGAAGTGTGGCACTGGGGCGGTGAAAGAGCGTGGCACTGGGGCGGTGAGGGAGTGTGACACTGGGGCGGTGAGGGAATGTTGCACTGGGGCGGTGAGGGAGTGTGGCACTGGAGCAGTTAGGGAGTGTGGCACTAGGGCGGTAAGGGAATGTGGCACTGGGGCGGTGAGAGAATGTCGAACTGGGGCGGTGAGGGAGTGTGGCACTGGGACGGTGGGAGAGTGTGGCACTGGGGCAGTGAGGAAGTGTGGCACTGGAGCAGTGAGGGAGTGTGGCACTAAGGCGGTGAGGGAATGTGGCTCTGGGGCGGTGAGGGAATGTCGAACTGGGGCGGTGAGGGAGTGTGGCACTGGGACGGTGGAGGAGTGTGGTACTGGGGCGGTGAGGGAGTGTGGCACTGGGGCGTTGAGGGAGTGTGGCACTGGGGCGGGGAGGGAGTGGTACTGGGGTGGTGGAGGAGTGTGGCACTGGGGCGGTGAGAGAGAGTGGCACTGGGGTGGTGGGGGAGTGTGGCACTGGGGCGGTGAGAGTGAGTGGCACTGGGGTGGTGGGGGAGTGTGGCACTGGGGCATTGAGGAAGTGTGGCACTGGGGCATTGAGGAAGTGAGGCAATGGTGTGGTGAGGGAGTGGTACTGGAGTGGTGGGGGAATGTGGCACTGGGGGGGTGAGGGTGTGTGGCACTGGGGCAGTGAGGGAGTGTGGCACTGGAGCAGTGAGGGAGTGTGGCGCTGGGGCAGTGAGGGAGTGTGGCACTGGGGCATTAAGAAAGTGAGGCACTGGGGCGGTGAGGGAGTGGCACTGGGACGGTGAGGGAGTGTGGCACTGGTGTAGTGAGGGAGTGTGGCACTGGGGCGGTGAGAGAGAGTGGCACTGGGGTGGTGGGGGAGTGTGGCATTGGGGCAGTTAAAGTGTGTGGCACTGGTGCAGTGAGGGAGTGTGACACTGGTGAGGTGAGGGAATGTCGAACTGGGGCGGTGAGGGAGTGTGGCACTGGGACGGTGGGAGAGTGTGGCACTGGGGCAGTGAGGGAGTTCGGCACTGGAGCAGTGAGGGAGTGTGGCACTGGGGCGGTGAGGTAATGTGGCACTGGGGCGGTGAGGGAATGTCGAACTGAGGCGGTGAGGGAGTGTGGCACTGGAACGGTGGGGGAGTGTGGCACTGGGGCGGTGAGAGAGTGTGGCACTGGGGCGATGAGGGAGTGTGGCACTGGGGCGGTGAAGGAGTGGCACTGGGGTGGTGAGGGAGTGTGGCACTGGGGTGGTGATTGAGTGTGGCACTGGTGCGGTGAGAGAGAGTGGAACTGAGGTGGTGTGGGAGTGTGGCACTGGGGCATTGAGGAAGTGTGGCACTGGGGCGGTGAGGGAGTGTGGCACTGGGACGGTGAGAGAGAGTGGCACTGGGGAGATGGGGGTGTGTGGCACTGGGGCATTGAGGGAGTGTGGCACTAGGGCGGTGAGGGAGTGGCACTTGGACGGTGAGGGAGTGTGACTCTGGGGCGGTGAGAGAGAGTGGCACTGGGGTGGTGGGGGAGTGTGACACTGGGGCGGTGAGGGTGTGTGGCACTGGAGAAGTGAGGGAGTGTGGCACTGGTGCAGTGAGGGAGTGTTGCACTGGGGCAGTGAGGGAGTGTGGCACTGGGGCAGTGAGGGAGTGTGGCACTGGAGAAGTGAGGGAGTGTGGCACTGGGGCAGTGAGGGAGTGTTGCACTGGGGCAGTGAGGGAGTGTGGCACTGGGGCAGTGAGGGAGTGTGGCACTGGGGCAGTGAAGGAGAGTGGCACTGAGGCGGTGAGAGAGTGTGGAACTGGGGCGTTGAGGGAGTGTGGCACTGGGGCGTTGAGGGAGTGTGGCACTGGGGCGGTGAGGGAGTGGCACTGGGGTTGTGGGGGAGTGTGGCACTGGGGCGGTGAGGGAGTGTGGCACTGGTGTGGTGAGGGAGTGTGGCACTGGGGCGGTGAGAGAGAGTGGCACTGGGGTGGTGGGGGAGTGTGGCACTGGGGCAGTTAGAGAGTGTGGCACTGGGACAGTGTGGGATTGTGACACTGGGGCGGTGAGGGAATGTCGAACTGGGGCGGTGAGGGAGTGTGGCACTGGGACGGTGGGGGAGTGTGGCACTGGGGCAGTGAGGGAGTGCGGCACTGGAGCAGTGAGGGAGTGTGGCACTGGGGCGGTGAGCTAATGTGGCACTGGGGCGGTGAGGGAATGTCGAACTGAGACGGTGAGGGAGTGTGGCACTGGGACGGTGGGGGAGTGTGGCACTGGGGCGGTGAGAGAGTGTGGCACTGGGGCGATGAGGGAGTGTGGCACTGGGGCGGTGAAGGAGTGGCATTGGGGTGGTGGGGGAGTGTGGCACTGGGGTGGTGATTGAGTGTGGCACTGGTGCGGTGAGAGAGAGTGGCACTGAGGTGGTGGGGGAGTGTGACACTGGGGCGGTGAGGGTGTGTGGCACTGAAGCATTGAGGAAGTGTGGCATTGGGGCGGTGAGGGAGTGTGGCACTGGGACGGTGAGAGAGAGTGGCATTGGGGAGATGGGGGAGTGTGGCACTGGGGCATTGAGGGAGTGTAGCACTGGGGCGGTGAGGGAGTGGCACTGGGACGGTGAGGGAGTGTGACACTGGGGCGGTGAGAGAGAGTGGCACTGGGGTTTTGGGGGAGTGTGACACTGGGGCGGTGAGGGTGTGTGGCACTGGGGCAGTGAGGGAGTGTGGCACTAGGGCAGTGAGGGAGTGTGGCACTGGGGCGGTGAGAGAGTGTGGAACTGGGGCGTTGAGGGAGTGTGACACTGGGGCGGTGAGGGAATGTCGAACTGGGGCGGTGAGGGAGTGTGGCACTGGGACGGTGAGGAGTGTGGCACTGGGGCAGTGGTGGAGTGCGGCACTGGAGCAGTGAGGGAGTGTGGCACTGGGACGGTGAGAGAGAGTGGCATTGGGGAGATGGGGGAGTGTGGCACTGGGGCATTGAGGGAGTGTAGCCCTGGGGCGGTGAGGGAGTGGCACTGGGACGGTGAGGGAGTGTGGCACTGGGGCAGTGAGGGAGTGTGGCACTGGGGCAGTGAGGGAGTGTGGCACTGGGGCGGTGAGAGAGTGTGGAACTGGGGCGTTGATGGAGTGTGGCACTGGGGCGTTGAGGGAGTGTGGCACTGGGGCGGTAAGGGAGTGGCACTGGGGCAGTGAGGGAGTGTGGCACTGGGGCGGTGAGAGAGTGTGGAACTGGGGCGTTGATGGAGTGTGGCATTGGGGCGTTGAGGGAGTGTGGCACTGGGGCGGTAAGGGAGTGGCACTGGGGTGGTGGGGGAGTGTGGCACTGGGGCGGTGAGAGTGGCACTGGGGTGGTGGGGGAGTGTGGCACTGGGGCGGTGAGAGTGGCACTGGGGTGGTGGGGGAGTGTGGCACTGGGGCCTTGAGGAAGTGTGGCACTGGGGCATTGAGGAAGTGTGGCACTGGGATGGTGAAGGAGTGTGGCACTAGGGCGGTGAGAGAGAGGGGCACTGGGGTGGTGATGGAATATGGCACTGGGGCGGTGAGGGTGTGTGGCCCTGGGGCAGTGAGGGAGTGTGGCACTGGAGCAGTGAGGGAGTGTGGCACTGGGGCAGTGAGGGAGTGTGGCACTGGGGCATTGAGAAAGTGAGGCACTGGGGCGGTGAGGGAGTGGCACTGGGACGGTGAGGGAGTGTGGCATTAGTGTGGTCAGGGAGTGTGGCACTGGGGCGGTGAGAGAGAGTGGCACTGGGGTGGTGGGGGAGTGTGGCACTATGGCAGTTAGAGAGTGTGGCACTGGGGCAGTGAGGGAGTGTGACACTGGGGCGGTGAGGGAATGTCGAACTGGGGCGGTGAGGGAGTGTGGCACTGGGACGGTGGGGGAGTGTGGCACTGGGGCAGTGAGGGAGTGCGGCACTGGAGCAGTGAGGGAGTGTGGCACTGGGGCGGTGAGGTAATGTGGCACTGGGGCGGTGAGGAAAAGTCGAACTGAGGCGGTGAGGGAGTGTGGCACTGGGACGGTGGGGGAGTGTGGCACTGGGGCGGTGAGAGAGTGTGGCACTGGGGCGATGAGGGAGTGTGGCACTCGGGCAGTGAGGGAGGGGCACTGGGGTGGTGGGGGAGTGTGGCACTGGGGTGGTGATCGAGTGTGGCGCTCGTGAGGTGAGAGAGAGTGGCACTGAGTTGGTGGGGGAGTGTGGCACTAGGGCATTGAGGAAGTGAGGCACTGGGGCGGTGAGGGAGTGTTGCACTGGGACGGTGAGAGAGAGTGGCACTGGGGAGATAGGGGAGTGTGGCACTGGGGCATTAAGGGAGTTTGGCACTGGGGCGGTGAGGGAGTGGCACTGGGACGGTGAGGGAGTGTGACACTGGGGCTGTGAGAGAGAGTGGCACTGGGGTGGTGGGGGAGTGTGACACTGGGGCGGTGAGGGTGTGTTGCACTGGGGCAGTGAGGGAGTGTGGCACTGGAGAAGTGAGGGAGTGTGGCACTGCGGCAATGAGGGAGTGTGACACTAGGGCAGTGAGGGAGTGTGGCACTGGGGCAGTGAGGGAGTGTGGCACTGGGGCAGTGAGGGAGTGTGGCACAGGGGCGGTGAGAGAGTGTGGAACTGGGGTGGTAAGGGAGTGTTGCACTGGGGCAGTGAGAGAGTGTGACACTGGGGCAGTGAGGGAGTGTGACACTGGGGCGGTGAGGGTGTGTGGCAATGGGGCAGTGAGGGAGTGTGGCACTTGGGCAGTGAGGGAGTGTGGCACTGGGGCGGTGAGAGAGCATGGCACTGGGGTGGTAAGGAAGTGTGGCACTGGATTGGTGAGGGAATGTGGCACTGAGGTGGTAAGGGAGTGTGGCACTGGGGCGGTGAGGGAGTGTGGCACTGGGGCGGTGAGGGAGTGTGGCATTGGGGTTGTAAGGGAGTGTGACACTGGATTGGTGAGGGATAGTGGCACTGGCGCAGTGAAGGAGTGTGGCACTGGAGCAGTGAGGGAGTGTGGCACGGGGGCAGTGAGGGAGTGTGGCACTGGGGCATTGAGAAAGTGAGGCACTGGGGCGGTGAGGGAATGGCACTGGGACGGTGAGGGAGTGTGGCATTGGTGTGGTGAGGGAGTGTGGCACTGGGGCGGTGAGAGAGAGTGGCACTGGGGTGGTGGGGGAGTGTGGCACTGGGGCAGTTAGAGAGTGTGGCACTGGGGCAGTGAGGGAGTGTGGCACTGGGGCAGTGAGGGAGTGTGACACTAGGGAAGTGAGGGAGTGTGGCACTGGGGCAGTGAGGGAGTGTGGCACTGGGGCAGTGAGGGAGTGTGGCACTGGGGCGATGAGAGAGTGTGGAACTGGGGTGGTAAGGGAGTGTTGCACTGGGGCAGTGAGAGAGTGTGACACTGGGGCAGTGAGGGAGTGTGACACTGGGGCAGTGAGGGAGTGTGACACTGGGGCGGTGAGGGTGTGTGGCAATGGGGCAGTGAGGGAGTGTGGCACTTGGGCAGTGAGGGAGTGTGGCACTGGGGCGGTGAGAGAGCATGGCACTGGGGTGGTAAGGAAGTGTGGCACTGGATTGGTGAGGGAATGTGGCACTGAGGTGGTAAGGGAGTGTGGCACTGGGGCGGTGAGGGAGTGTGGCAATGGGGTTGTAAGGGAGTGTGACACTGGATTGGTGAGGGATAGTGGCACTGGCGCAGTGAAGGAGTGTGGCACTGGAGCAGTGAGGGAGTGTGGCACTGGGGCAGTGAGGGAGTGTGGCACTGGGGCATTGAGAAAGTGAGGCACTGGGGCGGTGAGGGAATGGCACTGGGACGGTGAGGGAGTGTGGCATTGGTGTGGTGAGGGAGTGTGGCACTGGGGCGGTGAGAGAGAGTGGCACTGGGGTGGTGGGGGAGTGTGGCACTGGGGCAGTTAGAGAGTGTGGCACTGGGGCAGTGAGGGAGTGTGACACTGGGGCGGTGAGGGAATGTCGAACTGGGGCGGTGAGGGAGTGTGGCACTGGGACGGTGGGGGAGTGTGGCACTGGGGCAGTGAGGGAGTGCGGCACTGGAGCAGTGAGGGAGTGTGGCACTGGGGCGGTGAGGTAATGTGGCACTGGGGCGGTGAGGGAATGTCGAACTGAGGCGGTGAGGGAGTGTGGCACTGGGACGGTGGGGGAGTGTGGCACTGGGGCGGTGAGAGAGTGTGGCACTGGGGCGATGAGGGAGTGTGGCACTGGGGCGGTGAGGGAGTGGCACTGGGGTGGTAGGGGAGTGTGGCACTGGGGTGGTGATTGAGTGTGGCACTCGTGAGGTGAGAGAGAGTGGCACTCAGGTGGTGGGGGAGTGTGGCACTAGGGCATTGAGGAAGTGAGGCACTGGGGCGGTGAGGGAGTGTGGCACTGGGACGGTGAGAGAGAGTGGCACTGTGGAGATAGGGGGGTGTGGCACTGGGGCATTAAGGGAGTGTGGCACTAGGGCGGTGATGGAGTGGCACTGAGACGGTGAGGGAGTGTGACACTGAGGCTGTGAGAGAGAGTGGCACTGGAGAAGGGAGGGAGTGTGGCACTGGGGCAGTGAGGGAGTGTGACACTAGGGCAGTGAGGGAGTGTGGCACTGGGGCAGTGAGGGAGTGTGGCACTGGTGCAGTGAGGGAGTGTGGCACTGGGGCGTTGAGAGAGTGTGGAACTGGGGTGGTAAGGGAGTGTTGCACTGGGGCAGTGAGAGAGTGTGACACTGGGGCAGTGAGGGAGTGTGACACTGGGGCGGTGAGGGTGTGTGGCAATGGGGCAGTGAGGGAGTGTGGCACTTGGGCAGTGAGGGAGTGTGGCACTGGGGCGGTGAGAGAGTATGACACTGAGGTAATAAGGGAGTGTGGCACTGGATTGGTAAGGGAATGTGGCACTGAGGTGGTAAGGGAGTGTGGCACTGGGGCTGTGAGGGAGTGTGGCACTGGGGCGGTGAGGGAGTGTGGCATTGGGGTTGTAAGGGAGTGTGACACTGGATTGATGAGGGAGAGTGGCACTGGCGCAGTGAAGGAGTGTGGCACTGGGGCTGTGAGGGAGTGTGGCACAGGGGCGATGAAGGAGTGTGGCACTGGGGTGGGAAGGGAGTGTGGCACTGGGGTGGTGAGGGAGTGTGGCTCTGGGGCGGTGAGGGAGTGTCACTGGGGCAGTGAGGGAGTGTGGCACTGGTGCGGTGAGGGAATGTGGCACAGGAGCGGTGAGGGAGTGGCACTGGGGCGGTGAGGGAATGTGGCACTAGGACGGTGGGAAGAGTGGCACTGGGGCGGTGAAAGAGTGTGGCACTGGGGTGGTGAGGGAGTGTGGCACTAGGACGGTGGGGGAGTGTGGCACTGGGGCAGAGAGGGAGTGTGGCACTGGGGTGGTGGGGGAGTGTGGCACTGGGGCATTGAGGAAGTGTGGCACTGGGGCATTGAGCAAGTGTAGCACTGGGGCGATGAGGGAGTGTGGCACTGGGATGGTGAAGGAGTGTGGCACTAGGGCGGTGAGAGAGAGGGGCACTGTGGTGGTGAGTGAATGTGGCACTGGGGCGGTGAGGGTGTGTGGCACTGGGGCGGTGAGAGAGAGTGGCACTGGGGTGGTGGGAGAGTGTGGAACTGGGGCGGTGAGAGAGAGTGGCACTGGGGTGGTGGGGGAGTGTGGCACTGGGGCTTTGAGGAAGTGTGGCACTGGGGCATTGAGGAAGTGTGGCACTGGGGCGGTGAGGGAGTGTGGCACTGGGATGGTGAAGGAGTGTGGCACTAGGGTGGTGAGAGAGAGGGGCACAGGGGTGGTGAGGGAATGTAGCACTGGGGCGGTGAGGGTGTGTGGCACTGGGGCAGCGAAGGAGTGTGGCACTAGAGCAGTGAGGGAGTGTGGCACTGGGGCAGTGAGGGAGTGTGGCACTGGGGCATTGAGAAAGTGAGGCACTGGGGCGGTGAGGGAGTGGCACTGGGACGTTGAGGGAGTGTGGCACTGGTGTGGTGAAGGAGTGTTGTACTGGGGCGGTGAGA
This sequence comes from Procambarus clarkii, assembly GCF_040958095.1. Classification (NCBI taxonomy): domain Eukaryota; kingdom Metazoa; phylum Arthropoda; class Malacostraca; order Decapoda; family Cambaridae; genus Procambarus; species Procambarus clarkii. The sequence goes on from NC_091223.1 coordinate 3,512,764, forward strand.
GCGAGTGGCACTGGGGTGGTGGGGGAGTGTGGCACTGGGGCAGTTAGAGAGTGTGGCACTGGGGCAGTGAGGGAGTGTGACACTGGGGCGGTGAGGGAATGTCGAACTGGGACGGTGGGGGAGTGTGGCACTGGGGCAGTGAGGGAGTGCGGCACTGGAGCAGTGATGGAGTGTGGTACTGGGGCGGTGAGGTAATGTGGCACTGGGGCGGTGAGTGAATGTCGAACTGAGGCGGTGAGGGAGTGTGGCACTGGGACGGTGGGGGAGTGTGGCACTGGGGCGGTGAGAGAGTGTGGCACTGGGGCGATGAGGGAGTGTGGCACTGGGGCGGTTAGGGAGTGTCACTGGGGTGGTGGGGGAGTGTGGCACTGGGGTGGTGATTGAGTGTGGCACTGGTGCGGTGAGAGAGAGTGGCACTGAGGTGGTGGGGGAGTGTGGCACTGGGGCATTCAGGGAGTGTGGCACTGGGGCGGTGAGGGAGTGGCACTGGGACGGTGAGGGAGTGTGACACTGGGGCGGTGAGAGAGAGTGGCACTGGGGTGGCGGGGGAGTGTGACACTGGGGCGGTGAGGGTGTGTGGCACTGGGGCAGTGAGGGAGTGTGGCACTGGAGAAGTGAGGGAGTGTGGCACTGGGGCGGTGAGGGAGTGGCACTGGGACGGTGAGGGAGTGTGACACTGGGGCGGTGAGAGAGAGTGGCACTGGGGTGGTGGGGGAGTGTGACACTGGGGCGGTGAGGGTGTGTGGCACTGGGGCAGTGAGGGAGTGTGGCACTGGGGCAGTGAGGGAGTGTGGCACTGGGGCAGTGAGGGAGTGTGGCACTGGGGCAGTGAGGGAGTGTGGCACTGGGGCGGTGAGAGAGTGTGGAACTGGGGTGGTAAGGGAGTGTGGCACTGGGGCAGTGAGAGAGTTTGACACTGGGGCAGAGAGGGAGTGTGACACTGGGGCGGTGAGGGTGTGTGGCACTGGGGCAGTGAGGGAGTGTGCCACTTGGGCAGTGAGGGAGTGTGGCACTGGGGCGGTGAGAGAGTATGGCACTGGGGAGGTAAGGGAGTGTGGCACTGGATTGGTGAGGGAATGTGGCACTGAGGTGGTGAGGGAGTGTGGCACTTGGGCGGCGAGGGAGTGTGGCATTGGGGCGGTGAGGGAGTGAGGCACTGGCGCAGTGAAGGAGTGTGGCACTGGGGCTGTGAGGGAGTGTGGCACAGGGGCGATGAAGGAGTGTGGCACTGGGGTGGTGAGGGAGTGTGGCACTGGGGTGGTGAGGGAGTGTGGCACTGGGGCGTTGAGGGAGTGGCACTGGGGCAGTGAAGGAGTGTGGCACTGGGGCGGTGAGGAAATGTGGCACTGGAGCGGTGAGGGAGTGGCACTGAGGCGGTGAGGGAATGTGGCACTGGGACGGTGGGAAGAGTGGCACTGGGGCGGTGAAAGAGTGTGGCACTGGGGCGGTGAGGGAGTGTGACACTGGGGCGGTGAGGGAATGTGGCACTGCGGCGGTGAGGGAGTGCGGCACTGGGACGGTGGGGGAGTGTGGCACTGGGGCGGAGAGGGAGTGTGGCACTAGGGCGGTAAGGGAAGTGGGGCGGTGAGGGAATGTCGAACTGGGGCGGTGAGGGAGTGATGCACTGGGGTGGTGGGGGAGTGTGGCATTGGGGCATTGAGGAAGTGTGGCACTGGGGCATTGAGGAAGTGTGGCACTTAGGCGGTGAGGGAATTTGGCACTGGGACGGTGGGAGAGAGTGGCACTGGGGTGGTGGGGGAGTGTGGCACTGGTTCATTGAGGGAGTGTGGCACTGGGGCGGTGAGGGAAAGGCACTGGGACGATGAAGGAGTGTGGCACTGGGGCGGTGAGAGAGAGTGGCACTGGGGTGGTTGGGAAGTGTGGCACTTGGACGGTGGGGGAGTGTGGCACTGGGGTAGTGAGGGAGTGGGGCACTGGAGCAGTGAGGGAGTGTGACACTGGGGCGGTGAGGGAATGTCGAACTGGGGCGGTGAGGGGGTGTGGCACTTGGACGGTGGGGGAGTGTGTCACTGGGGTGGTGAGGGAGTGTGGCACTGGAGCAGTGAGGGAGTGTGGCACTAGGGCGGTGAGGGAATGTGGCACTGGGACAGTGGGGGAGTGTGGCACAGGGGCAGTGAGGGAGTGCGGCACTGAAGCATTGATGGAGTGTGGTACTGGGGCGGTGAGGTAATGTGGCACTGGGGCGGTGAGGGAATGTCGAACTGAGGCGGTGAGGGAGTGTGGCACTGGGACGGTGGGGGAGTGGCACTGGGGTGGTGGGGGAGTGTGGCACTGGGGTGGTGATTGAGTGTGGCACTGGTGCGGTGAGAGAGTGGCACTGAGGTGGTGGGGGAGTGTGGCACTGGGGCATTGAGGGAGTGTGGCACTGAGGCGGTGTGGGAGTGGCACTGGGACGGTGAGGGAGTGTGACACTGGGGCGGTGAGAGAGAGTGGCACTGGGGTGGTGGGGGAGTGTGACACTGGGGCGGTGAGGGTGTGTGGCACTGGGGCAGTGAGGGAGTGTGGCACTGGAGAAGTGACGGAGTGTGGGTCTGGGGCAGTGAGGGAGTGTGGCATTGGGGCAGTGAGGGAGTGTGGCACTGGGGCGGTGAGGGAGTGTGGCACTGGGGCGATGAGGGAGTGTGGCACTGGGGCGGTGAGGGAGTGGCACTGGGGTGGTGGGGGAGTTTGGCACTGGGGTGGTGAGGGAGTTTGGCACTGGTGCGGTGAGAGAGTGTGGCATTGGGGTGGAAAGGGAGTGTGACACTGGATTGGTTAGGGAGAGTGGCACTGGGGCAGTGAAGGAGTGTGGCACTGGGGTTGTGAGGGAGTGTGGCACTGGGGCGATGAAGGAGTGTGTGTCACTGGGGTGGTGAGGGAGTGTGGCACTAGGGCGATGAGGGAGTGTGACACTGGGGCGGTGAGGGAGTGTGACACTGGGGTGGTGGGGGAGTGTGGCACTGGGGTGGTGAGGGAGTGTTGCACTGGGGCATTGAGGGAGAGTGGCACTGGGGCGGTGAGGGAGTGGCACTGGGACGGTGAAGGAGTGTGGCACTGGTGTGGTGAGAGAGAGTGGCACTGGGGTGGTGGGGGAGTGTGGCACTGGGACAGTGAGGGAGTGTGGCACTGGAGCAGTGAGGGAGTGTGGCACTGGGGCAGTGAGGGAGTGTGGCACTGGGGCATTGAGGGAGTGTGGCACTGGGGCGGTGAGAGAGTGTGGCGCTGGGATGGTGAGGGAGTGTGGCACTGGGATGGTGAGGGAGTGTGGTACTGGTGTGGTAAGGGAGTGTGGCACTGGAGCAGTGGGAGAGTGTGGCACTGGGTCAGTGAGGGAGTGTGACACTGGAACAGTGAGGGAGTGTGGCACTGGGGCGGTGAGGGAATATCGAACTAGGGCGGTGAGGGAGTGTGGCACTGGGACGGTGGGGGAGTGTGGAACTCGGGCGGTGAGGGAGTGTGGCACTGGGGTGGTGAGGGAGTGTGGCACTGGGGCGGAGGGAGTGGCACTGGGGCAGTGAGGGAGTGTGGCACTGGGGCGGTGAGGGAATGTGGCACTGGAGCTGTGAGGGAGTGGCACTGGGGCGGTGAGGGAATGTGGCACTGGGACGGTGGGAAGAGTGGCACTGGGGCGGTGAAAGAGTGTTGCACTGGGGCGGTGAGGGAGTGTGACACTGGGGCGGTGAGGGAGTGTGGCACTGGGACGGTGGGGGAGTGTGGCTCTGGGGCGGTGAGGGAGTGTGGCAATGGAGCAGTGAGGGAGTGTTGCACTGGGGCGGTGAGAGAGAGTGGCACTAGGGTGGTGGGGGAGTGTGGCACTGGGGCATTGAGGAAGTTTGGCACTGGGGCATTGAGGATGTGTGGCACTGGGGCGGTGAAGGAGTGTGGCACTGGGACGGTGAGAGAGAGAGTGGCACTGGGTTGGTGGGGGAGTGTGGCACTGGGGCATTGAGGGAGTGTGGCACTGGGGCGGTGAGGGAGTGGCACTGGGACGGTGAAGGAGTGTGGCACTGGTGTGGTGAGAGAGAGTGGCACTGGGGTGGTGGGGGAGTGTGTCACTGGGGCAGTGAGGGAGTGTGGCACTGGAGCAGTGAGGGAGTGTGGCACTGGGGCAGTGAGGGAGTGTGGCACTGGGGCATTGAGGGAGTGTGGCACTGGGGCGGTGAGAGAGTGTGGCACTGGGATGGTGAGGGAGTGTGGCACTGGGATGGTGAGGGAGTGTGGTACTGGTGTGGTAAGGGAGTGTGGCACTGGAACAGTGGGAGAGTGTGGCACTGGGTCAGTGAGGGAGTGTGACACTGGAACAGTGAGGGAGTGTGGCACTGGGGCGGTGAGGGAATATCGAACTAGGGCGGTGAGGGAGTGTGGCACTGGGACGGTGGGGGAGTGTGGCACTGGGGCGGTGAGGGAGTGTGGCACTGGGGTGGTGAGGGAGTGTGGCACTGGGGCGGAGGGAGTGGCACTGGGGCAGTGAGGGAGTGTGGCACTGGGGCGGTGAGGGAATGTGGCACTGGAGCTGTGACGGAGTGGCACTGGGGCGGTGAGGGAATGTGGCACTGGGACGGTGGGAAGAGTGGCACTGGGGCGGTGAAAGAGTGTTGCACTGGGGCGGTGAGGGAGTGTGACACTGGGGCGGTGAGGGAGTGTGGCACTGGGACGGTGGGGGAGTGTGGCTCTGGGGCGGTGAGGGAGTGTGGCAATGGAGCAGTGAGGGAGTGTGGCACTAGGGCGGTAAGGGAAGTGGGGCGGTGAGGGAATGTCGAACTGGGGCGGTGAGGGAGTGTGGCACTGGGGTGGTGGGGGAGTGTGGCACTGGGGCATTGAAGAAGTATGGCACTGGGGCATTGAGGAAGTGTGGCACTTAGGCGGTGAGGGAGTGTGGCACTGGGACGGTGAGAGAGAGTGGCACTGGGGTGGTGGGGGAGTGTGGCACTGGGGCATTGAGGGAGTGTGGCACTGGGGCGGTGAGGGAAAGGCACTGGGACGATGAAGAGGTGTGGCATTGGGGCGGTGAGAGAGTGGCACTGGGGTAGTGGGGAGTGTGGCACTTAGACGGTGGGGGAGTGTGGCACTGGGGTGGTGAGGGAGTGTGGCACTGGAGCAGTGAGGGAGTGACACTGGGGCGGTGAGGGAATGTCGAACTGGGGCGGTGAGGGGGTGTGGCACTTGGACGGTGGGGGAGTGTGGCACTGGGGCGGTGAGGGAATATCGAACTAGGGCGGTGAGGGAGTGTGGCACTGGGACGGTGGGGGAGTGTGGCACTGGGGCGGTGAGGGAGTGTGGCACTGGGTTGGTGAGGGAGTGTGGCACTGGGGCGGAGGGAGTGGCACTGGGGCAGTGAGGGAGTGTGGCACTGGGGCGGTGAGGGAATGTGGCACTGGGACGGTGGGAAGAGTGGCACTGGGGCGGTGAAAGAGTGTGGCACTGGGGCGGTGAGGGAGTGTGACTCTGGGGCGGTGAGGGAGTGTGGCACTGGGACGGTGGGGGAGTGTGGCTCTGGGGCGGTGAGGGAGTGTGGCAATGGAGCAGTGAGGGAGTGTGGCACTAGGGCGGTAAGTGAAGTGGGGCGGTGAGGGAATGTCGAACTGGGGCGGTGAGGGAGTGTGGCACTGGGGTGGTGGGGGAGTGTGGCACTGGGGCATTGAAGAAGTGTGGCACTGGGGCATTGAGGAAGTGTGGCACTTAGGCGGTGAGGGAGTGTGGCACTGGGACGGTGAGAGAGAGTGGCACTGGGATGGTGGGGGAGTGTGGCACTGGGGCATTGAGGGAGTGTGGCACTGGGGCGGTGAGGGAAAGGCACTGGGACGATGAAGGAGTGTGGCACTGGGGCGGTGGGGCTGTGAGGGAGTGTGGCACTGGGGTGGTGAGGGAGTGTGGCACTGGGGCAATGAGGGAGTATGGCACTGGGGCGGTGAGGGAATGTGGCACTGGGGCAGTGAGGGAGTGTGGCACTAGGGTGGTAAGGGAGAGTACTCACCTAATTGTGCTTGCGGGGGTTGAGCTTTGGCTCTTTGGTCCCGCCTCTCAACTGTCAATCAACTGGTGCACAGATTCCTGAGCCTACTGGGCTCTATCATATCTACATTTGAAACTGTGTATGGAGTCAGCCTCCACCACATCACTTCCTAGTGCATTCCATTTATTAACTACTCTGACACTGAAAAAATTCTTTCTAACGTCTCTGTGGCTCATCTGGGTACTAAGTTTCCACCTGTGTCCCCTTGTTCGTGTCCCACCCGTGCTGAAGAATTTGTCTTTGTCCACCCTGTCAATTCCCCTGAGAATTTTGTAGGTGGTTATCATGTCTCCCCTTACTCTTCTGTTTTCCAGGGATGTGAGGTTCAGTTCCTTTAGCCTTTCCACGTAGCTCAATCCTCTCAGTTCCGGGACAAGCCTGGTTGCATACCGCTGTATCTTCTCTAACTTTGTCTTGTCACTGGGTTGGTGAGGGAATGTGGCACTGGGACGGTGGGAGAGTGTGGCACTGGGGCGGTGAGGGAGTGTGGCACTGGAGCAGTGAGGAAGTGTGGCACTAAGGCGGTGAGGGAATGTGGCACTGGGATGGTGAGGGAGTGTGGCACTGGGATGGTGAGGGAGTGTGGTACTGGTGTGGTAAGGGAGTGTGGCACTGGAGCAGTGGGAGAGTGTGGCACTGGGTCAGTGAGGGAGTGTGACACTGGAACAGTGAGGGAGTGTGGCACTGGGGCGGTGAGGGAATATCGAACTAGGGCGGTGAGGGAGTGTGGCACTGGGACGGTGGGGGAGTGTGGCACTGGGGCGGTGAGGGAGTGTGGCACTGGGGTGGTGAGGGAGTGTGGCACTGGGGCGGAGGGAGTGGCACTGGGACAGTGAGGGAGTGTGGCACTGGGGCGGTGAGGGATTGTGGCACTGGAGCTGTGAGGGAGTGGCACTGGGGCGGTGAGGGAATGTGGCACTGGGACGGTGGGAAGAGTGGCACTGGGGCGGTGAAAGAGTGTTGCACTGGGGCGGTGAGGGAGTGTGACACTGGGGCGGTGAGGGAGTGTGGCACTGGGATGGTGGGGGAGTGTGGCTCTGGGGCGGTGAGGGAGTGTGGCAATCGAGCAGTGAGGGAGTGTGGCACTAGGGCGGTAAGGGAAGTGGGGCGGTGAGGGAATGTCGAACTGGGGCGGTGAGGGAGTGTGGCACTGGGGTGGTGGGGGAGTGTGGCACTGGGGCATTGAAGAAGTATGGCACTGGGGCATTGAGGAAGTGTGGCACTTAGGCGGTGAGGGAGTGTGGCACTGGGACGGTGAGAGAGAGTGGCACTGGGGTGGTGGGGGAGTGTGGCACTGAGGCGGTGAGGGAAAGGCACTGGGACGATGAAGAGGTGTGGCACTGGGGCGGTGAGAGAGAGAGTGGCACTGGGGTAGTGGGGGAGTGTGGCACTTAGACGGTGGGGGAGTGTGGCACTGGGGTGGTGAGGGAGTGTGGCACTGGAGCAGTGAGGGAGTGACACTGGGGCGGTGAGGGAATGTCGAACTGGGGCGGTGAGGGGGTGTGGCACTTGGACGGTGGGGGAGTGTGGCACTGGGGCGGTGAGGGAATATCGAACTAGGGCGGTGAGGGAGTGTGGCACTGGGACGGTGGGGGAGTGTGGCACTGGGGCGGTGAGGGAGTGTGGCACTGGGTTGGTGAGGGAGTGTGGCACTGGGGCGGAGGGAGTGGCACTGGGGCAGTGAGGGAGTGTGGCACTGGGGCGGTGAGGGAATGTGGCACTGGAGCTGTGAGGGAGTGGCACTGGGGCGGTGAGGGAATGTGGCACTGGGACGGTGGGAAGAATGGCACTTGGGCGGTGAAAGAGTGTGGCACTGGGGCGGTGAGGGAGTGTGACTCTGGGGCGGTGAGGGAGTGTGGCACTGGGACGGTGGGGGAGTGTGGCTCTGGGGCCGTGAGGGAGTGTGGCAATGGAGCAGTGAGGGAGTGACACTGGGGCGGTGAGGGAATGTCGAACTGGGGCGGTGAGGGGGTGTGGCACTTGGACGGTGGGGGAGTGTGGCACTGGGGCGGTGAGGGAATATCGAACTAGGGCGGTGAGGGAGTGTGGCACTTAGGCGGTGAGGGAGTGTGGCACTGGGACGGTGAGAGAGAGTGGCACTGGGATGGTGGGGGAGTGTGGCACTGGGGCATTGAGGGAGTGTGGCACTGGGGCGGTGAGGGAAAGGCACTGGGACGATGAAGGAGTGTGGCACTGGGGCGGTGGGGCTGTGAGGGAGTGTGGCACTGGGGTGGTGAGGGAGTGTGGCACTGGGGCAATGAGGGAGTATGGCACTGGGGCGGTGAGGGAATGTGGCACTGGGGCAGTGAGGGAGTGTGGCACTAGGGTGGTAAGGGAGAGTACTCACCTAATTGTGCTTGCGGGGGTTGAGCTTTGGCTCTTTGGTCCCGCCTCTCAACTGTCAATCAACTGGTGCACAGATTCCTGAGCCTACTGGGCTCTATCATATCTACATTTGAAACTGTGTATGGAGTCAGCCTCCACCACATCACTTCCTAGTGCATTCCATTTATTAACTACTCTGACACTGAAAAAATTCTTTCTAACGTCTCTGTGGCTCATCTGGGTACTAAGTTTCCACCTGTGTCCCCTTGTTCGTGTCCCACCCGTGCTGAAGAATTTGTCTTTGTCCACCCTGTCAACTCCCCTGAGAATTTTGTAGGTGGTTATCATGTCTCCCATTACTCTTCTGTTTTCCAGGGATGTGAGGTTCAGTTCCTTTAGCCTTTCCACGTAGCTCAATCCTCTCAGTTCCGGGACAAGCCTGGTTGCATACCGCTGTATCTTCTCTAACTTTGTCTTGTCACTGGGTTGGTGAGGGAATGTGGCACTGGGACGGTGGGAGAGTGTGGCACTGGGGCGGTGAGGGAGTGTGGCACTGGAGCAGTGAGGAAGTGTGGCACTAAGGCGGTGAGGGAATGTGGCACTGGGATGGTGAGGGAGTGTGGCACTGGGATGGTGAGGGAGTGTGGTACTGGTGTGGTAAGGGAGTGTGGCACTGGAGCAGTGGGAGAGTGTGGCACTGGGTCAGTGAGGGAGTGTGACACTGGAACAGTGAGGGAGTGTGGCACTGGGGCGGTGAGGGAATATCGAACTAGGGCGGTGAGGGAGTGTGGCACTGGGACGGTGGGGGAGTCTGGCACTGGGGCGGTGAGGGAGTGTGGCACTGGGGTGGTGAGGGAGTGTGGCACTGGGGCGGAGGGAGTGGCACTGGGACAGTGAGGGAGTGTGGCACTGGGGCGGTGAGGGATTGTGGCACTGGAGCTGTGAGGGAGTGGCACTGGGGCGGTGAGGGAATGTGGCACTGGGACGGTGGGAAGAGTGGCACTGGGGCGGTGAAAGAGTGTTGCACTGGGGCGGTGAGGGAGTGTGACACTGGGGCGGTGAGGGAGTGTGGCACTGGGATGGTGGGGGAGTGTGGCTCTGGGGCGGTGAGGGAGTGTGGCAATCGAGCAGTGAGGGAGTGTGGCACTAGGGCGGTAAGGGAAGTGGGGCGGTGAGGGAATGTCGAACTGGGGCGGTGAGGGAGTGTGGCACTGGGGTGGTGGGGGAGTGTGGCACTGGGGCATTGAAGAAGTATGGCACTGGGGCATTGAGGAAGTGTGGCACTTAGGCGGTGAGGGAGTGTGGCACTGGGACGGTGAGAGAGAGTGGCACTGGGGTGGTGGGGGAGTGTGGCACTGGGGCGGTGAGGGAAAGGCACTGGGACGATGAAGAGGTGTGGCACTGGGGCGGTGAGAGAGAGAGTGGCACTGGGGTAGTGGGGGAGTGTGGCACTTAGACGGTGGGGGAGTGTGGCACTGGGGTGGTGAGGGAGTGTGGCACTGGAGCAGTGAGGGAGTGACACTGGGGCGGTGAGGGAATGTCGAACTGGGGCGGTGAGGGGGTGTGGCACTTGGACGGTGGGGGAGTGTGGCACTGGGGCGGTGAGGGAATATCGAACTAGGGCGGTGAGGGAGTGTGGCACTGGGACGGTGGGGGAGTGTGGCACTGGGGCGGTGAGGGAGTGTGGCACTGGGTTGGTGAGGGAGTGTGGCACTGGGGCGGAGGGAGTGGCACTGGGGCAGTGAGGGAGTGTGGCACTGGGGCGGTGAGGGAATGTGGCACTGGAGCTGTGAGGGAGTGGCACTGGGGCGGTGAGGGAATGTGGCACTGGGACGGTGGGAAGAATGGCACTGGGGCGGTGAAAGAGTGTGGCACTGGGGCGGTGAGGGAGTGTGACTCTGGGGCGGTGAGGGAGTGTGGCACTGGGACGGTGGGGGAGTGTGGCTCTGGGGCCGTGAGGGAGTGTGGCAATGGAGCAGTGAGGGAGTGTGGCACTAGGGCGGTAAGGGAAGTGGGGCGGTGAGGGAATGTCGAACTGGGGCGGTGAGGGAGTGTGGCACTGGAGTGGTGGGGGAGTGTGGCACTGGGGCATTGAAGAAGTGTGGCACTGGGGCATTGAGGAAGTGTGGCACTTAGGCGGTGAGGGAGTGTGGCACTGGGACGGCGAGAGAGAGTGGCACTGGGGTGGTGGGGGAGTGTGGCACTGGGGCATTGAGGGAGTGTGGCACTGGGGCGGTGAGGGTGTGTGGCACTGGGGCGGTGAGAGAGAGTGGCACTGGGGTGGTGGGAGAGTGTGGAACTGGGGCGGTGAGAGAGAGTGGCACTGGGGTGGTGGGGGAGTGTGGCACTGGGGCTTTGAGGAAGTGTGGCACTGGGGCATTGAGGAAGTGTGGCACTGGGGCGGTGAGGGAGTGTGGCACTGGGATGGTGAAGGAGTGTGGCACTAGGGTGGTGAGAGAGAGGGGCACTGGGGTGGTGAGGGAATGTAGCACTGGGGCGGTGAGGGTGTGTGGCACTGGGGCAGCGAAGGAGTGTGGCACTAGAGCAGTGAGGGAGTGTGGCACTGGGGCAGTGAGGGAGTGTGGCACTGGGGCATTGAGAAAGTGAGGCACTGGGGCGGTGAGGGAGTGGCACTGGGACGGTGAGGGAGTGTGGCACTGGTGTGGTGAGGGAGTGTGGTACTGGGGCGGTGAGAGCGAGTGGCACTGGGGTGGTGGGGGAGTGTGGCACTGGGGCAGTTAGAGAGTGTGGCACTGGGGCAGTGAGGGAGTGTGACACTGGGGCGGTGAGGGAATGTCGAACTGGGACGGTGGGGGAGTGTGGCACTGGGGCAGTGAGGGAGTGCGGCACTGGAGGAGTGATGGAGTGTGGTACTGGGGCGGTGAGGTAATGTGGCACTGGGGCGGTGAGTGAATGTCGAACTGAGGCGGTGAGGGAGTGTGGCACTGGGACGGTGGGGGAGTGTGGCACTGGGGCGGTGAGAGAGTGTGGCACTGGGGCGATGAGGGAGTGTGGCACTGGGGCGGTTAGGGAGTGTCACTGGGGTGGTGGGGGAGTGTGGCACTGGGGTGGTGATTGAGTGTGGCACTGGTGCGGTGAGAGAGAGTGGCACTGAGGTGGTGGGGGAGTGTGGCACTGGGGCATTCAGGGAGTGTGGCACTGGGGCGGTGAGGGAGTGGCACTGGGACGGTGAGGGAGTGTGACACTGGGGCGGTGAGAGAGAGTGGCACTGGGGTGGTGGGGGAGTGTGACACTGGGGCGGTGAGGGTGTGTGGCACTGGGGCAGTGAGGGAGTGTGGCACTGGAGAAGTGAGGGAGTGTGGCACTGGGGCGGTGAGGGAGTGGCACTGGGACGGTGAGGGAGTGTGACACTGGGGCGGTGAGAGAGAGTGGCACTGGGGTGGTGGGGGAGTGTGACACTGGGGCGGTGAGGGTGTGTGGCACTGGGGCAGTGAGGGAGTGTGGCACTGGGGCAGTGAGGGAGTGTGGCACTGGGACAGTGAGGGAGTGTGGCACTGGGGCAGTGAGGGAGTGTGGCACTGGGGCGGTGAGAGAGTGTGGAACTGGGGTGGTAAGGGAGTGTGGCACTGGGGCAGTGAGAGAGTTTGACACTGGGGCAGTGAGGGAGTGTGACACTGGGGCGGTGAGGGTGTGTGGCACTGGGGCAGTGAGGGAGTGTGTCACTTGGGCAGTGAGGGAGTGTGGCACTGGGGCGGTGAGAGAGTATGGCACTGGGGTGGTAAGGGAGTGTGGCACTGGATTGGTGAGGGAATGTGGCACTGAGGTGGTAAGGGAGTGTGGCACTTGGGCGGCGAGGGAGTGTGGCATTGGGGCGGTGAGGGAGTGAGGCACTGGCGCAGTGAAGGAGTGTGGCACTGGGGCTGTGAGGGAGTGTGGCACAGGGGCGATGAAGGAGTGTGGCACTGGGGTGGTGAGGGAGTGTGGCACTGGGGCGTTGAGGGAGTGGCACTGGGGCAGTGAAGGAGTGTGGCACTGGGGCGGTGAGGAAATGTTGCACTGGAGCGGTGAGGGAGTGGCACTGAGGCGGTGAGGGAATGTGGCACTGGGACGGTGGGAAGAGTGGCACTGGGGCGGTGAAAGAGTGTGGCACTGGGGCGGTGAGGGAGTGTGGCACTGGGACGGTGGGGGAGTGTGGCACTGGGGCGGTGAGGGAGTGTGGCACTGGGTTGGTGAGGGAGTGTGGCACTGGGGCGGAGGGAGTGGCACTGGGGCAGTGAGGGAGTGTGGCACTGGGGCGGTGAGGGAATGTGGCACTGGAGCTGTGAGGGAGTGGCACTGGGGCGGTGAGGGAATGTGGCACTGGGACGGTGGGAAGAATGGCACTGGGGCGGTGAAAGAGTGTGGCACTGGGGCGGTGAGGGAGTGTGACTCTGGGGCGGTGAGGGAGTGTGGCACTGGGACGGTGGGGGAGTGTGGCTCTGGGGCCGTGAGGGAGTGTGGCAATGGAGCAGTGAGGGAGTGTGGCACTAGGGCGGTAAGGGAAGTGGGGCGGTGAGGGAATGTGGAACTGGGGCGGTGAGGGAGTGTGGCACTGGAGTGGTGGGGGAGTGTGGCACTGGGGCATTGAAGAAGTGTGGCACTGGGGCATTGAGGAAGTGTGGCACTTAGGCGGTGAGGGAGTGTGGCACTGGGACGGCGAGAGAGAGTGGCACTGGGGTGGTGGGGGAGTGTGGCACTGGGGCATTGAGGGAGTGTGGCACTGGGGCGGTGAGGGTGTGTGGCACTGGGGCGGTGAGAGAGAGTGGCACTGGGGTGGTGGGAGAGTGTGGAACTGGGGCGGTGAGAGAGAGTGGCACTGGGGTGGTGGGGGAGTGTGGCACTGGGGCTTTGAGGAAGTGTGGCACTGGGGCATTGAGGAAGTGTGGCACTCGGGCGGTGAGGGAGTGTGGCACTGGGATGGTGAAGGAGTGTGGCACTAGGGTGGTGAGAGAGAGGGGCACTGGGGTGGTGAGGGAATGTAGCACTGGGGCGGTGAGGGTGTGTGGCACTGGGGCAGCGAAGGAGTGTGGCACTAGAGCAGTGAGGGAGTGTGGCACTGGGGCAGTGAGGGAGTGTGGCACTGGGGCATTGAGAAAGTGAGGCACTGGGGCGGTGAGGGAGTGGCACTGGGACGGTGAGGGAGTGTGGCACTGGTGTGGTGAGGGAGTGTGGTACTGGGGCGGTGAGAGCGAGTGGCACTGGGGTGGTGGGGGAGTGTGGCACTGGGGCAGTTAGAGAGTGTGGCACTGGGGCAGTGAGGGAGTGTGACACTGGGGCGGTGAGGGAATGTCGAACTGGGACGGTGGGGGAGTGTGGCACTGGGGCAGTGAGGGAGTGCGGCACTGGAGCAGTGATGGAGTGTGGTACTGGGGCGGTGAGGTAATGTGGCACTGGGGCGGTGAGTGAATGTCGAACTGAGGCGGTGAGGGAGTGTGGCACTGGGACGGTGGGGGAGTGTGGCACTGGGGCGGTGAGAGAGTGTGGCACTGGGGCGATGAGGGAGTGTGGCACTGGGGCGGTTAGGGAGTGTCACTGGGGTGGTGGGGGAGTGTGGCACTGGGGTGGTGATTGAGTGTGGCACTGGTGCGGTGAGAGAGAGTGGCACTGAGGTGGTGGGGGAGTGTGGCACTGGGGCATTCAGGGAGTGTGGCACTGGGGCGGTGAGGGAGTGGCACTGGGACGGTGAGGGAGTGTGACACTGGGGCGGTGAGAGAGAGTGGCACTAGGGTGGTGGGGGAGTGTGACACAGGGGCGGTGAGGGTGTGTGGCACTGGGGCAGTGAGGGAGTGTGGCACTGGAGAAGTGAGGGAGTGTGGCACTGGGGCGGTGAGGGAGTGGCACTGGGACGGTGAGGGAGTGTGACACTGGGGCGGTGAGAGAGAGTGGCACTGGGGTGGTGGGGGAGTGTGACACTGGGGCGGTGAGGGTGTGTGGCACTGGGGCAGTGAGGGAGTGTGGCACTGGGGCAGTGAGGGAGTGTGGCACTGGGACAGTGAGGGAGTGTGGCACTGGGGCAGTGAGGGAGTGTGGCACTGGGGCGGTGAGAGAGTGTGGAACTGGGGTGGTAAGGGAGTGTGGCACTGGGGCAGTGAGAGAGTTTGACACTGGGGCAGTGAGGGAGTGTGACACTGGGGCGGTGAGGGTGTGTGGCACTGGGGCAGTGAGGGAGTGTGTCACTTGGGCAGTGAGGGAGTGTGGCACTGGGGCGGTGAGAGAGTATGGCACTGGGGTGGTAAGGGAGTGTGGCACTGGATTGGTGAGGGAATGTGGCACTGAGGTGGTGAGGGAGTGTGGCACTTGGGCGGCGAGGGAGTGTGGCATTGGGGCGGTGAGGGAGTGAGGCACTGGCGCAGTGAAGGAGTGTGGCACTGGGGCTGTGAGGGAGTGTGGCACAGGGGCGATGAAGGAGTGTGGCACTGGGGTGGTGAGGGAGTGTGGCACTGGGGTGGTGAGGGAGTGTGGCACTGGGGCGTTGAGGGAGTGGCACTGGGGCAGTGAAGGAGTGTGGCACTGGGGCGGTGAGGAAATGTTGCACTGGAGCGGTGAGGGAGTGGCACTGAGGCGGTGAGGGAATGTGGCACTGGGACGGTGGGAAGAGTGGCACTGGGGCGGTGAAAGAGTGTGGCACTGGGGCGGTGAGGGAGTGTGACACTGGGGCGGTGAGGGAATGTGGCACTGCGGCGGTGAGGGAGTGCGGCACTGGGACGGTGGGGGAGTGTGGCACTGGGGCGGAGAGGGAGTGTGGCACTAGGGCGGTAAGGAAAGTGAGGCGGTGAGGGAATGTCGAACTGGGGCGGTGAGGGAGTGATGCACTGGGGTGGTGGGGGAGTGTGGCACTGGGGCATTGAGGAAGTGTGGCACTGGGGCATTGAGGAAGTGTGGCACTTAGGCGGTGAGGGAATTTGGCACTGGGACGGTGGGAGAGAGTGGCACTGGGGTGGTGGGGGAGTGTGGCACTGGTTCATTGAGGGAGTGTGGCACTGGGGCGGTGAGGGAAAGGCACTGGGACGATGAAGGAGTGTGGCACTGGGGCGGTGAGAGAGAGTGGCACTGGGGTGGTTGGGAATTGTGGCACTGGAGCAGTGAGGGAGTGTGACACTGGGGCGGTGAGGGAATGTCGAACCGGGGCGGTGAGGGGGTGTGGCACTTGGACTGTGGGGGAGTGTGTCACTGGGGTGGTGAGGGAGTGTGGCACTGGAGCAGTGAGGGAGTGTGGCACTAGGGCGGTGAGGGAATGTGGCACTGGGACGGTGGGGGAATGTGGCACTGGGGCAGTGAGGGAGTGCGGCACTGGAGCAGTGATGGAGTGTGGTACTGGGGCGGTGAGGTAATGTGGCACTGGGGCGGTGAGGGAATGTCGAACTGAGGCGGTGAGGGAGTGTGGCACTGGGACGGTGGGGGAGTGGCACTGGGGTGGTGGGGGAGTGTGGCACTGGGGTGGTGATTGAGTGTGGCACTGGTGCGGTGAGAGAGAGTGGCACTGAGGTGGTGGGGGAGTGTGGCACTGGGGCATTGAGGGAGTGTGGCACTGAGGCGGTGTGGGAGTGGCACTGGGACGGTGAGGGAGTGTGACACTGGGGCGGTGAGAGAAAGTGGCACTGGGGTGGTGGGGGAGTGTGACACTGGGGCGGTGAGGGTGTTTGGCACTGGGGCAGTGAGGGAGTGTGGCACTTGAGAAGTGACGGAGTGTGGCACTGGGGCAGTGAGGGAGTGTGGCACTGGGGCAGTGAGGGAGTGTGGCACTGGGGCGGTGAGGGAGTGTGGCACTGGGGCGATGAGGGAGTGTGGCACTGGGGCGGTGAGGGAGTGGCACTGGGGTGGTGGGGGAGTGTGGCACTGGGGTGGTGAGGGAGTGTGGCACTGGTGCGGTGAGAGAGTGTGGCATTGGGGTGGAAAGGGAGTGTGACACTGGATTGGTTAGGGAGAGTGGCACTGGGGCAGTGAAGGAGTGTGGCACTGGGGCTGTGAGGGAGTGTGGCACTGGGGCGATGAAGGAGTGTGTGTCACTGGGGTGGTGAGGGAGTGTGGCACTAGGGCGATGAGGGAGTGTGACACTGGGGCGGTGAGGGAGTGTGACACTGGGGTGGTGGCGGAGTGTGGCACTGGGGTGGTGAGGGAGTGTTGCACTGGGGCATTGAGGGAGTGTGGCACTGGGGCGGTGAGGGAGTGGCACTGGGACGGTGAAGGAGTGTGGCACTGGTGTGGTGAGAGAGAGTGGCAC
The DNA here is from genome assembly GCF_040958095.1 of Procambarus clarkii. NCBI lineage: Eukaryota > Metazoa > Arthropoda > Malacostraca > Decapoda > Cambaridae > Procambarus > Procambarus clarkii. Next base: position 3,529,323 of record NC_091223.1, read on the forward strand.
TGGGGTGGTGGTGGAGTGTGGCACTGGGGCAGTGAGGGAGTGTGGCACTGGAGCAGTGAGGGAGTGTGGCACTGGGGCAGTGAGGGAGTGTGGCACTGGGGCATTGAGGGAGTGTGGCACTGGGGCGGTGAGAGAGTGTGGTACTGGGATGGTGAGGGAGTGTGGCACTGGGATGGTGAGGGAGTGTGGTACTGGTGTGGTAAGGTAGTGTGGCACTGGAGCAGTGGGAGAGTGTGGCACTGGGTCAGTGAGGGAGTGTGACACTGGAACAGTGAGGGAGTGTGGCACTGGGGCGGTGAGGGAATATCGAACTAGGGCGGTGAGGGAGTGTGGCACTGGGACGGTGGGGGAGTGTGGCACTCGGGCGGTGAGGGAGCGTGGCACTGGGGTGGTGAGGGAGTGTGGCACTGGGGCGGAGGGAGTGGCACTGGGGCAGTGAGGGAGTGTGGCACTGGGGCTGTGAGGGAATGTGGCACTGGAGCTGTGAGGGAGTGGCACTGGGGCGGTGAGGGAATGTGGCACTGGGACGGTGGGAAGAGTGGCACTGGGGCGGTGAAAGAGTGTTGCACTGGGGCGGTGAGGGAGTGTGACACTGGGGCGGTGAGGGAGTGTGGCACTGGGACGGTGGGGGAGTGTGGCTCTGGGGCGGTGAGGGAGTGTGGCAATGGAGCAGTGAGGGAGTGTTGCACTGGGGCGGTGAGAGAGAGTGGCACTAGGGTGGTGGGGGAGTGTGGCACTGGGGCATTGAGGAAGTTTGGCACTGGGGCATTGAGGATGTGTGGCACTGGGGCGGTGAAGGAGTGTGGCACTGGGACGGTGAGAGAGAGAGAGTGGCACTGGGGTGGTAAGGGAGTGTGGCACTGGGGCATTGAGGGAGTGTGGCACTGGGGCAGTGAGGGAGTGGCACTGGGACGGTGAAGGAGTGTGGCACTGGTGTGGTGAGAAAGTGGCACTGGGGTGGTGGGGGAGTGTGGCACTGGGGTAGTGAGGGAGTGTGGCACTGGAGCAGTGAGGGAGTGTGGCACTGGGGCAGTGAGGGAGTGTGGCACTGGGGCATTGAGGGAGTGTGGCACTGGGGCGGTGAGAGAGTGTGGCACTGGGATGGTGAGGGAGTGTGGCACTGGGATGGTGAGGAAGTGTGGTACTGGTGTGGTAAGGGAGTGTGGCACTGGAGCAGTGGGAGAGTGTGGCACTGGGTCAGTGAGGGAGTGTGACACTGGAACAGTGAGGGAGTGTGGCACTGGGGCGGTGAGGGAATATCGAACTAGGGCGGTGAGGGAGTGTGGCACTGGGACGGTGGGGGAGTGTGGCACTGGGGCGGTGAGGGAGTGTGGCACTGGGGTGGTGAGGGAGTGTGGCACTGGGGCGGAGGGAGTGGCACTGGGGCAGTGAGGGAGTGTGGCACTGGGGCGGTGAGGGAATGTGGCACTGGAGCTGTGAGGGAGTGGCACTGGGGCGGTGAGGGAATGTGGCACTGGGGCGGTGAGGGAGTGTGGCACTGGGACGGTGAGGGAGTGTGACTCTGGGGCGGTGAGGGAGTGTGGCACTGGGACGGTGGGGGAGTGTGGCCCTGGGGCGGTGAGGGAGTGTGGCAATGGAGCAGTGAGGGTGTGTGGCACTAGGGCGGTAAGGAAAGTGGGGCGGTGAGGGAATGTCGAACTGGGGCGGTGAGGGAGTGTGGCACTGGGGTGGTGGGGGAGTGTGGCACTGGGGCATTGAAGAAGTATGGCACTGGGGCATTGAGGAAGTGTGGCACTTAGGCGGTGAGGGAGTGTGGCACTGGGACGGTGAGAGAGAGTGTCCCTGGGGTGGTGGGGGAGTGTGGCACTGGGGCATTGAGGGAGTGTGGCACTGGGGCGGTGAGGGAAAGGCACTGGGACGAAGAAGAGGTGTGGCACTGGGGCGGTGAGAGAGAGTGGCACTGGGGTAGTGGGGAGTGTGGCACTTAGACGGTGGGGGAGTGTGGCACTGGGGTGGTGAGGGAGTATGGCACTGGAGCAGTGAGGGAGTGACACTGGGGCGGTGAGGGAATGTCGAACTGGGGCGGTGAGGGGGTGTGGCACTTGGACGGTGGGGGAGTGTGGCACTGGGGCGGTGAGGGAGTGTGGCACTGGGTTGGTGAGGGAGTGTGGCACTGGGGCGGAGGGAGTGGCACTGGGGCAGTGAGGGAGTGTGGCACTGGGGCAGTGAGGGAATGTGGCACTGGGACGGTGGGAAGAGTGGCACTGGGGCGGTGAAAGAGTGTGGCACTGGGGCGGTGAGGGAGTGTGACTCTGGGGCGGTGAGGGAGTGTGGCACTGGGACGGTGGGGGAGTGTGGCTCTGGGGCGGTGAGGGAGTGTGGCAATGGAGCAGTGAGGGAGTGTGGCACTAGGGCGGTAAGGGAAGTGGGGCGGCGAGGGAATGTCGAACTGGGGCGGTGAGGGAGTGTGGCACTGGGGTGGTGGGGGAGTGTGGCACTGGGGCATTGAAGAAGTGTGGCACTCGGGCATTGAGGAAGTGTGGCACTTAGGCGGTGAGGGAGTGTGGCACTGGGACGGTGAGAGAGAGTGGCACTGGGGTGGTGGGGGAGTGTGGCACTGGGGCATTGAGGGAGTGTGGCACTGGGGCGGTGAGAGAAAGGCACTGGGACGATGAAGGAGTGTGGCACTGGGGCGGTGAGAGAGAGTGGCACTGGGGTGGTGGGGGAGTGTGGCACTTGGACGGTGGGGGAGTGTGGCACTGGGGTGGTGAGGGAGTGTGGCACTGGAGCAGTGAGGGAGTGACACTGGGGCGGTGAGGGAATGTCGAACTGGGGCGGTGAGGGGGTGTGGCACTTGGACGGTGGGGAGTGTGGCACTGGGGTGGTGAGGGAGTGTGGCACTGAAGCAGTGAGGGAGTGTGGCACTATGGCGGTGAGGGAATGTGGCACTGGGGCGGTGAGAAAATGTCGAACTGGGGCGGTGAGGGAGTATGGCACTGGGACGGTGGGAGAGTGTGGCACTGGGGCGGTGAGGGAGTGTGGCACTGGAGCAGTGAGGAAGTGTGGCACAAGGGCGGTGAGGGAATGTGGCACTGGGGCGGTGAGGGTATGTTGAACTGGGGCGGTGAGAGAGGGTGGCACTGGGACGGTGGGAGAGTGTGGCACTAGGGCGGTGAGGGAGTGTGGCACTTCAGCAATGAGGGAGTGTGGCACTGGGGCGGTGAGGGAATGTGGCACTGTGGCGGTGAGGGAATGGCACTGGGGTGGTGGGGGAGTGTGGCACTGGGGTGGTGAGGGAGTGTGGCACTGGGGCGGTGAGAGAGTGTGGCATTGGGGTGGTAAGGGAGTGTGACACTGGATTGGTGAGGGAGAGTGGCACTGGGGCAGTGAAGGAGTGTGGCACTGGGACTGTGAGGGAGTGTGGCACTGGGGCGATGAAGGAGTGTGTGTCACTGGGGTGGTGAGAGAGTGTGGCACTGGGGCAGTGAGGGAGTGTGGCGCTGGGGTGCTGGGGGAGTGTGGCACTGAGGTGGTGAGGGAGTGTGGCACTGGGACGGTGAGAGAGAGAGTAGCACTGGGGTGGTGGGGGAGTGTGGCACTGGGACGGTGAGGGTGTGTGGCACTGGGGCAGTGAGGGAGTGTGGCACTGGAGCAGTGAGGGAGTGTGGCACTGGGGCAGTGAGGGAATGTGGCACTGGGGCATTGAGGGAGTGTGGCACTGGGGCGATGAAGGAGTGTGTGACACTGGGGTGGTGAGAGAGTGTGGCACTGGGGTGGTGAGGGAGTGTGGCACTGGGGCGGTGAGGGAGTGTGGCACTGGGGCGGTGAGGGAGTGTGACACTGGGGCGGTGAGGGAGTAGCACTGGGTCAGTGAAGGTGTGTGGCACTGGGGCAGTGAGGGAGTGTGGCACTGGGGTGCTGGGGGAGTGTGGCACTGGGGTGGTGAGGGAGTGTGGCACTGGGACGGTGAGAGAGAGAGAGTGGCACTGGGGTGGTGGGGGAGTGTGGCACTGGGACGGTGAGGGTGTGTGGCACTGGGGCAGTGAGGGAGTGTGGCACTGGAGCAGTGAAGGAGTGTGGCACTGGGGCAGTGAGGGAGTGTGGCACTGGGGTGCTGGGGGAGTGTGGCACTGGGGTGGTGAGGGAGTGTGGCACTGGGACGGTGAGAGAGAGAGTGGCACTGGGGTGGTGGGGGAGTGTGGCACTGGGACGGTGAGGGTGTGTGGCACTGGGGCAGTGAGGGAGTGTGGCACTGGAACAGTGAAGGAGTGTGGCACTGGGGCAGTGAGGGAGTGTGGCACTGGGGCATTGAGGGAGTGTGGCACTGGGGCGGTGAGGGAGTGGCACTGGGATGGTGAGGGAGTGTGGCACTGGGGTGGTGAGGGAGTGTGGCACTGGGACGGTGGGGGAGTGTGGCACTTGGGCGGTGAGGGAGTGTGGCACTGGGGTGGTGAAGGAGTGTGGCACTGGGGTGGTGAGGGAGTGTGGCACTGGGGCGGTGAAGGAGTGTGGCACTGGGGTGGTGAGGGAGTGTGGCACTGGGGCAGTGAGGGAGTGTGGCACTGGGGTGGTGAGGGAGTGTGGCACTGGGGCGGTGAGGGAGTATGGCACTGGGGCGGTGAGGGAATGTGGCACTGGGGCAGTGAGGGAGTGTGGCACTAGGGTGGTAAGGGAGAGTACTCACCTAATTGTACTCACCTAATTGTGCTTGCGGGGGTTGAGCTTTGGCTCTTTGGTCCCGCCTCTCAACTGTCAATCAACTGGTGCACAGATTCCTGAGCCTACTGGGCTTTATCATATCTACATTTGAAACTGTGTATGGAGTCAGCCTCCACCACATCACTTCCTAGTGCATTCCATTTATTAACTACTCTGACACTGAAAAAATTCTTTCTAACGTCTCTGTGGCTCATCTGGGTACTAAGTTTCCACCTGTGTCCCCTTGTTCGTGTCCCACCCGTGCTGAAGAGTTTGTCTTTGTCCACCCTGTCAATTCCCCTAAGAATTTTGTAGGTGGTTATCATGTCTCCCCTTACTCTTCTGTTTTCCAGGGATGTGAGGTTCAGTTCCTTTAGCCTTTCCACGTAGCTCAATCCTCTCAGTTCCGGGACAAGCCTGGTTGCATACCGCTGTATCTTCTCTAACTTTGTCTTGTCACTGGGTTGGTGAGGGAATGTGGCACTGGGACGGTGGGAGAGTGTGGCACTGGGGCGGTGAGGGAGTGTGGCACTGGAGCAGTGAGGAAGTGTGGCACTAAGGCGGTGAGGGAATGTGGCACTGGGATGGTGAGGGAGTGTGGCACTGGGATGGTGAGGGAGTGTGGTACTGGTGTGGTAAGGGAGTGTGGCACTGGAGCAGTGGGAGAGTGTGGCACTGGGTCAGTGAGGGAGTGTGACACTGGAACAGTGAGGGAGTGTGGCACTGGGGCGGTGAGGGAATATCGAACTAGGGCGGTGAGGGAGTGTGGCACTGGGACGGTGGGGGAGTGTGGCACTGGGGCGGTGAGGGAGTGTGGCACTGGGGTGGTGAGGGAGTGTGGCACTGGGGCGGAGGGAGTGGCACTGGGGCAGTGAGGGAGTGTGGCACTGGGGCGGTGAGGGAATGTGGCACTGGAGCTGTGAGGGAGTGGCACTGGGGCGGTGAGGGAATGTGGCACTGGGACGGTGGGAAGAGTGGCACTGGGGCGGTGAAAGAGTGTTGCACTGGGGCGGTGAGGGAGTGTGACACTGGGGCGGTGAGGGAGTGTGGCACTGGGACGGTGGGGGAGTGTGGCTCTGGGGCGGTGAGGGAGTGTGGCAATGGAGCAGTGAGGGAGTGTGGCACTAGGGCGGTAAGGGAAGTGGGGCGGTGAGGGAATGTCGAACTGGGGCGGTGAGGGAGTGTGGCACTGGGGTGGTGGGGGAGTGTGGCACTGGGGCATTGAAGAAGTATGGCACTGGGGCATTGAGGAAGTGTGGCACTTAGGCGGTGAGGGAGTGTGGCACTGGGACGGTGAGAGAGAGTGGCACTGGGGTGGTGGGGGAGTGTGGCACTGGGGCATTGAGGGAGTGTGGCACTGGGGCGGTGAGGGGAAAGGCACTGGGACGAAGAAGAGGTGTGGCACTGGGGCGGTGAGAGAGAGAGTGGCACTGGGGTAGTGGGGGAGTGTGGCACTTAGACGGTGGGGGAGTGTGGCACTGGGGTAGTGAGGGAGTGTGGCACTGGAGCAGTGAGGGAGTGACACTGGGGCGGTGAGGGAATGTCGAACTGGGGCGGTGAGGGGGTGTGGCACTTGGACGGTGGGGGAGTGTGGCACTGGGGCGGTGAGGGAATATCGAACTAGGGCGGTGAGGGAGTGTGGCACTGGGACGGTGGGGGAGTGTGGCACTGGGGCGGTGAGGGAGTGTGGCACTGGGTTGGTGAGGGAGTGTGGCACTGGGGCGGAGGGAGTGGCACTGGGGCAGTGAGGGAGTGTGGCACTGGGGCGGTGAGGGAATGTGGCACTGGAGCTGTGAGGGAGTGGCACTGGGGCGGTGAGGGAATGTGGCACTGGGACGGTGGGAAGAGTGGCACTGGGGCGGTGAAAGAGTGTGGCACTGGGGCGGTGAGGGAGTGTGACTCTGGGGCGGTGAGGGAGTGTGGCACTGGGACGGTGGGGGAGTGTAGCTCTGGGGCGGTGAGGGAGTGTGGCAATGGAACAGTGAGGGAGTGTGGCACTAGGGCGGTAAGGGAAGTGGGGCGGTGAGGGAATGTCGAACTGGGGCGGTGAGGGAGTGTGGCACTGGGGTGGTGGGGGAGTGTGGCACTGGGGCATTGAAGAAGTGTGGCACTGGGGCATTGAGGAAGTGTGGCACTTAGGCGGTGAGGGAGTGTGGCACTGGGACGGCGAGAGAGAGTGGCACTGGGGTGGTGGGGGAGTGTGGCACTGGGGCATTGAGGGAGTGTGGCACTGGGGCGGTGAGGGAAAGGCACTGGGACGATGAAGGAGTGTGGCACTGGGGCGGTGAGAGAGAGTGGCACTGGGTGGTGGGGGAGTGTGGCACTTGGACGGTGGGGGAGTGTGGCACTGGGGTGGTGATTGAGTGTGGCACTGGAGCAGTGAGGGAGTGACACTGGGGCGGTGAGGGAATGTCGAACTGGGGCGGTGAGGGGGTGTGGCACTTGGACGGTGGGGGAGTGTGGCACTGTGGTGGTGAGGGAGTGTGGCACTGAAGCAGTGAGGGAGTGTGGCACTATGGCGGTGAGGGAATGTGGCACTGGGGCGGTGAGAAAATGTCGAACTGGGGCGGTGAGGGAGTGTGGCATTGGGACGGTGGGAGAGTGTGGCACTGGGGCGGTGAGGGAGTGTGGCACTGGAGCAGTGAGGAAGTGTGGCACAAGGGCGGTGAGGGAATGTGGCACTGGGGCGGTGAGGGAATGTTGAACTGGGGCGGTGAGAGAGGGTGGCACTGGGACGGTGGGAGAGTGTGGCACTGGGGCGGTGAGGGAGTGTGGCACTGGAGCAGTGAGGGAGTGTGGCACTGGGGCGGTGAGGGAATGTGGCACTGTGGCGGTGAGGGAATGTGGAACTGGGGCGGTGAGGGAGTGTGGCACTGGGACGGTGGGGGAGTGTGGCACTGGGGCGATGAGGGAGTGTGGCACTGGGGCGGTGAGGGAGTGGCACTGGGGTGGTGGGGGAGTGTGGCACTGGGGTGGTGAGGGAGTGTGGCACTGGGGCGGTGAGAGAGTGTGGCACTGGGGTGGTGAGGGAGTGTGGCACTGGGACGGTGAGAGAGAGAGTGGCACTGGGGTGGTGGGGGAGTGTGGCACTGGGACGGTGAGGGTGTGTGGCACTGGGGCAGTGAGGGAGTGTGGCACTGGAGCAGTGAAGGAGTGTGGCACTGGGGCAGTGAGGGAGTGTGGCACTGGGGCATTGAGGGAGTGTGGCACTGGGGCGGTGAGGGAGTGGCACTGGGATGGTGAGGGAGTGTGGCACTGGGATGGTGAGGGAGTGTGGCACTGGGACGGTGGGGGGAGTGTGGCACTGGGGCGGTGAGGGAGTGTGGCACTGGGGTGGTGAAGGAGTGTGGCACTGGGGTGGTGAGGGAGTGTGGCACTGGGGCGGTGAAGGAGTGTGGCACTGGGGTGGTGAGGGAGTGTGGCACTGGGGCAGTGAGGGAGTGTGGCACTGGGGTGGTGAGGGAGTGTGGCACTGGGGCGGTGAGGGAGTATGGCACTGGGGCGGTGAGGGAATGTGGCACTGGGGCAGTGAGGGAGTGTGGCACTAGGGTGGTAAGGGAGAGTACTCACCTAATTGTACTCACCTAATTGTGCTTGCGGGGGTTGAGCTTTGGCTCTTTGGTCCCGCCTCTCAACTGTCAATCAACTGGTGCACAGATTCCTGAGCCTACTGGGCTCTATCATATCTACATTTGAAACTGTGTATGGAGTCAGCCTCCACCACATCACTTCCTAGTGCATTCCATTTATTAACTACTCTGACACTGAAAAAATTCTTTCACACGTCTCTGTGGCTCATCTGGGTACTAAGTTTCCACCTGTGTCCCCTTGTTCGTGTCCCACCCGTGCTGAAGAGTTTGTCTTTGTCCACCCTGTCAATTCCCCTGAGAATATTGTAGGTGGTTATCATGTCTCCCCTTACTCTTCTGTTTTCCAGGGATGTGAGGTTCAGTTCCTTTAGCCTTTCCACGTAGCTCAATCCTCTCAATTCTGGGACAAGCCTGGTTGCATACCGCTGAATCTTCTCTAACTTTGTCTTGTCACTGGGTTGGTGAGGGAATGTGGCACTGGGACAGTGGGAGAGTGTGGCACTGGGGCGGTGAGGGAGTGTGGCACTGGAGCAGTGAGGAAGTGTGGCACTAAGGCGGTGAGGGAATGTGGCACTGGGGCGGTGAGGGAATGTCGAACTGGGGCGGTGAGGCAGTGTGGCACTGGGACGGTGGGAGAGTGTGGCACTGGGGCGGTGAGGGAGTGTGGCAATGGAGCAGTGAGGGAGTGTGGCACTGGGGCGGTGAGGTAATGTGGCAATGGGGTGATGAGGGAGTGTAGCACTGGGGCGGTGAGGGAGTGGCACTGGGGTAGTGGGGGAGTGTGGCACTGGGGTGGTAAGGGAGTGTGGCACTGGGGCAGTGAGGGAGTTTGACACTGGAGCGGTGAGGGTGTGTGGCACTGGGGCGGTGAGGGAGTGGCACTGGGGTGGTGGGGGAGAGTAGCACTGGGGTAGTGAGGGAGTGTGGCACTGGGGCGGTGAGGAAGTGTGGCACTGGGGTGATGAGGGAGTGTTGCACTGGGGCGGTGAGGGAGTGTGGCACTGGGACGGTGGGGGAGAATGGCACTGGGGCGGTGAGGGAGTGTGGTACTGGAGCAGTGAGGGAGTGTGGCACTAGGGCGGTGAGGGAATATGGCACTGGGGCGGTGAGGGAATGTCGAACTGGGGCTGTGAGAGAGTGTGGCACTGGGACGGTGGGGGAGTGTGGCACTGGGACGGTGGGAGAGTGTTGCACTGGGGTGGTGAGGGAGTGTGGCACTGGAGCAGTGAAGGAGTGTGGCACTGGGGCGGTGAGGGAATGTGGCACTGGGGCGGTGAGGGAATGTTTAACTGGGGCGGTGAGAGAGTGTGGCACTGGGACGGTGGGGGAGTGTGGCACTGGGGCAGTGAGGGAGTGTGGCACTGGGGCGGTGAGGGAGTGGAACTTGGGTTGTAAGGGAGAGGCACTGTGGCGGTGAGGAAGTTTGGCACTGGTGCAGTGAAGGAGTGGCACTGGGGTAGCGAGGGAGTGTTGCACTGGGGCGGTGAGGGAGTCTGGCACTGAGGAGGTGACAGAGTGGCCCTGGAGCGGTGAGAGAGCGGCACTGGGGCAATGTGGGAGTGGCACTGGGGTGGTGAGTGAGAGTGGCACTGGGGCGGGGAGGGAGTGTGGCACGGGTGAAAAGGGAGTATGTCACTGGGGTCGTGAGGAAGTGGCACTGGGGCGGTGAGGGAGTGGCACTGGGGCGGTTAGGGATTTTGGCACTGGGGCGGTGAGGGTGTGTGGCACTGGGGCGGTGAGTGACTGTGGCACTGGGGCGGTGAGGGATTTTGGCACTGGGGTGGTGAGCGAGTTTGGCACTGGGGCGGTGAGGGGTTATGGCACTGGAGTTGTGAGGTTGTGTGGCACTGGGGCGGTGAGTGATTGTGGCATTGGGGCGGTGAGGGATTTTGGCACTGGGGCGGTGAGGGAGGGTGGCACTGGGACGGTGAAAGAGAGTGGCACTGGGGCGGGGAGGGATTGTCACTGGAGCGGTGAGGGATTGTCACTGGAGCGGTGAGGGAGTGTGGCACTGGGGCGGTGAGGGAGTGTGGTATTGGGGTGGTGAGGGAGTGTGACACTGGGGCGGTGAAGGAGTGGCACTGGGGCGGTAAGGGAGTGGCACTGGGGCGGTGAGGGAGTGGCACTGGGGCGGTGAGGGAGTGGCACTGGGGCGGTGAGGGAGTGGCACTGGGGCGGTGAGGGATTTCGGCACTGGGGCGGTGAGGGAGTGTGGCACTAGGGCAGTGAGGGAGTGTGGCACTGGGGCAGTGAGGGAGTGGCACTGGGGCAGTGAGGGAGTGGCACTGAGGTGGTGAGGGAGTGGCACTGGGGCCGTGAGGGAGTGGCACTGGGGCAAAAAGGCAGTGGCACTGAGGTGGTGAGGGAGTGGCACTGGGGCGGTGAGGGAGTGTGGCACTAGGGCAGTAAGGGAGTGTGGCACTGGGGCGGTGAGGGAGTGTGGTATTGGGACTGTGAGGAAGTGTGGCACTGAGGCGGTGAGGAAGTGTGGCACTGGTGTCGTGTGGGTGTGTGGCACTGGAACGGTGTGGAAGAGTGGCAATAGGGCATAGATGGAGTGGCACTGGAGCAGTGAGTGAGTGGCACTTGGGCGGCAAGGGAGTGGCACTGGGACGGTGAGGGATTTTGGAACTGGCGACGTGAGGGAGTGTGGCACTGGGGTGGTGAGGGTGTCTGGCACTATGGAGGTGAGGGAGTGCGGCACTGGGGCGGTGAGGGAGTGTGGCACTGGGGCGGTGAGGGAGTGTGGCTCTGGGGTCGTAAGGAAGTGGCACTGGGGCGGTGAGTTAGTGGCACTGGGGCGGTTAGGGATTTTGGCACTGGGGCGGTGAGGGAGTGTGGCACTGAGGCGGTGAAGGAGTGTGGCACTTGGGCGGTGAGGGAGTGGCACTGGGGCGGTGAGGGAGTGGCACTGGGGCGGTGAGAGAGTGGCACTGGGGCGGTGAGAAAGTGGCACTGGAGCGGTGAGGGAGTGGCACTAGGGAGGTGAGGGATTTTGGCATTGGGGCAGTGAGAGAGTGGCACTGTGGCGATAAGGGAGTTGTTGCATTGGAACGGTGAGGGAGTGTGGCACTGGAGCAGTGAGGGAGTGTGGCACTGGGGCAGTGATGAAGTGAGGGAGTGTGGCACTGGGGCGGTGATGGAGTGTGGCACTTGGGCGGTGAGGGAGTGTGGCACTGGGACGGTGAGGGAGTGTGGCACTGGGTCGGTGAGGGAGTGGGGCACTGTAACGTTGAGGGAGTTTGGCACTGGGGCGGTGAGAGAGTGTGGCATTGGGACGGTGGGGGAGTATGGCACTGGTGCGGTGAGGGAATGGCACTAGGGTGGTGAGGGGGTGTGGCACTGGGGTGGTGAGGGAGTGTGTCACTGGGGCGGTGAGGAATTTTGGCACTGGGGCGGTGAGGAAGTGGCACTGGGGCGATGTGGGAGTGGCGCTGGAGCGGTTAGAGAGTGTGGCACTGGGGAGGTGAGGGAGAGTGGCTCTGGGGCGGTGAGGGAGTGTGGCACTTGGGTGGTGAGGGAGTGTGGCACTAGGGCGGTTAGGGTTTTTGGCACTGGGGCGGTGAGGGAGTGTGGCACTGGAGCGGTAAGGGAGTGGCACTGGGGCGGTGAAGGAGTGTGGCACTTGGGCGGTGAGCGAGTTTGGCACTGGGGCTGTGAAGAAGTGTGGCACTATGGTTGTGAGGGAGTGGCACTGGGGCCTAGAGGAACTGAGGCACTTGCGCGTTGAGAGAGTGTGGCACTGGGGCGGTGAGGGAGTGTGGCACTGGGCAAGTGAGGGAGTGTGGTACTGGGATGGCGAGGGAGTGTGGCACTGGGGTGGTGAGGGAGTGTGGCACTGGGGCTGTGAGAGAGTGTGGTACTGGGGCGGTGAGGGAGTGGCACTGGGTCTATGAGGGAGTTTGGAACTGGGGCGTTCAAGGAGAGGCACTGGGGCGGTGAGAGAGTGTGGCTTTGGAGCGGTGAGGGATTTTGTCACTGGGGCAGTGAGGGAGTGTGTCACTGGGGCGGTGGGAGAGTGTGGCTTTGGAGCGGTGAGGGATTTTGGCACTGGGGCAGTGAGGGAGTGTGTCACTGGGGCGGTGAGGGAGTGGCACTGGAGCGGTGAGGGAGAGTTATACTGGGGCAGTGAGGGAGTAGCACTGGGGCTGTGAGGGAGTGGCACTGGGGCGGTTAGGGATTTTGGCACTTGAGCGGTGAGGGAGTGTGGCACTGGGGCGGTGAGTGATTGTGGCACTGGGGCGGTGATTGATTTTGGCACTGTGGCGGTGAAGGAGTGTGTCACTGGGGCGGTGAGGGAGTGTGGCACTGGGGCAGCGAGGAAGTATGGCACTGGGGTGGTGAGGGAGTGGCACTGGGGGTGTGGGACTGTGGCACTGGGGCGGTGAGGGAGTGGCACTGGTTCGGTGTGGAAGTGTGGCACTGGGGCAGTGAGGGAGTGGCACTTGGGCGGTGAGGGAGTGCCACTGGGGCGGTGAAGGAGTGTGGCACTTGGTCGGTGAGGAAGTGGCACTGGGGCGGTGAGAGAGTGGCACTGGGGCTGTGAGGGAGTGGCGCTGGGGCGGTGAGAGAGTGGCACTTGGGCGGTGAGGGAGTGGCACTGGGGCGGTGAGGGAGTGGCACAAAGGCGGTGAGGGATTTTGGCACTGTGGCAGTGAGAGTGGCACTGGGGCGGTGAGGGAGTGGCGCTAGGGCGGTGAGAGAGTGGCACTGGGGCGGTGAGGGAGTGGCACAAGGGCGGTGAGGGATTTTGGCACTGGGGCAGTGAGAGAGTGGCACTGGGGCGGTGAGGGAGGTTTGCATTGGAACGGTGAAGGAGTGTGGCACTGGGGCAGTAAGGGAGTGTGGCACTGGGGTTGTGAGGGAGAGGCACTGGGGCGGTGATGGAGTGTGGCACTGGGGCGGTGATGGAGTGTGGCACTGGGACGGTGGGGGAGTGTGGCACTGTAACGACGAGGGAGTGTGGCACTGAGGCGGTGAGGGAGTGTGGCACTGAGGCGGTGATGGAGTGTGGCACTGGGGCGGTGATGGAGTGCGGCACTGGGGCGGTGAGGGAGTGTGGCATTGGGGCTTTGAGGGAGTGTGGCACTGTAACGATGAGGGAGTGTGGCACTGGTGCGGTGAGGGAGTGTGGCATTGGGACGGTGGGGGAGTATGACACTTGTGCGGTGAGGGAATGGCACTGGGGTGGTGAGGGGGTGTGGCACTTGGGTGGTGAGGGAGTGTGTCACTGGGGCGGTGAGCGATTTAGGCAGTGGGGCGGTGAGGGTGTGTGGCACTGGGGTGATGAGGGAGTGTGGCACTGGGGCGGTGAGGGTGTGTGGCACTGGGGAGATGAGGGAGTGTGGCACTGGGGCGGTGAGGGAGTGTGTCAACGGGGCGGTGAAGGAGTGGCACTGGGACGGTGAGAGAGTGTTGCTTTGGAGCGGTGAGGGATTTTTGCACTGGGCGGTGAGGGAGTGTGGCACTGGGTCGGTGAGGGAGTGGCACTGGGGTGATGTGGCAGTGGCACTGAAGCGGTTAGGGGGTGTTGCACTGGGGCGGTGAGGGAGAGTTGCTCTGGGGCGGTGAGGGAGTGTGGCACTTGGGTGGTGAGGGAGTATGGCACTGGGGCTGTTAGGGATTTTGGCACTGGGGCGGTGAGGGATTTTGGCACTTTAGCAGTGAGGAGGTGTGGCACTCGGGCGGTGTTGAAGTGTGGTACTGGGGCGGTGTTGAAGTGTGGCACTGGGGCAGTGAGGGAGTGGCACTGGGGCAGTGAAGAAGTGTGGCACTGGGCGGTGAGGAAATGTTGCACTGGGGCAGTGAGGGAGTGGCACTGGGGCAGTGAGGGAGTGGCACTGGGGCGGTGAGGGAGTGTGAATCTTTGGTGGTGAGGGAGTATGGCACTGCGGCGGTGAGGGAGTGGCACTGGAGCGGTTAGGGATTTTGGCACTGGGGCGGTGAGGCAGTGTGGCACTGGGGCGGTGAGGCAGTGTGGCACTGGGGCGGTGATTGTTTGTGGCACTGGTGCGGTGAGGAATTTTGGCAATGGGGCGTTGAAGGAGTGTGGCACTGGGGCGGTGAGGGAGTGTGGCACTGGGGCAGCGAGGGAGTATGGCACTAGGGTGGTGAGGTAGTGGCAATGGGGAGGTGTGGGACTGTTGCACTGGGGCAGTGAGGGAGTGGCACTGGGGCGGTGAGGGAGAGGCACATGTTCGGTGTGAATGTGTGGCACTGGGGCAGTGAGGGAGTGGCACTGGGGCGGTGAGGGAGTGCCACTGGGGCGGTGAAGGAGTGTGGCACTTGGGCGGTGAGGGAGTGGCACTGGGTCGGTGAGGGAGTGGCACTGTGGCGGTGAGAGAGTGGCACTGGGGCGGTGAGAGAGTGGCACTGGAGCGGTGAGGGAGTGGCACTGGGGCGGTGAGGGATTTTGGCACTGGGGCGATAAGGGAGTGTTGCATTGGAACGGTGAGGGAGTGTGGCACTGGGGCAGTGAGGGAGTGTAGCACTGGGGCAGTGATGAAGTGTGGCACTGGGGCGGTGAGGGAGTGTGGCACTGGGGCGATGAGGGAGTGTGGCACTGGGACGGTGAGGGAGTGTGGCACTGGGTCGGTGAGGGAGTGGGGCACTGTAACGTTGAGGGAGTGTGGCACTGGGGCGGTAAGAGAGTGTGGCATTGGGACGGTGGGGGAGTATGGCACTGGTGCGGTGAGGGAATGGCACTGGGGTGGTGAGGGGGTGTGGCACTGGGGTGGTGAGGGAGTGTGTCACTGGGGCGGTGAGCGATTTAGGCACTGGGGTGGTGTGGGAGTGGCGCTGGAGCGGTTAGAGAGTGTGGCACTGGGGAGGTGAGGGAGAGTGGCTCTGGGGCGGTGAGGGAGTGTGGCACTTGGGTGGTGAGGGAGTGTGGCACTGGGACGGTGAGGGAGTGTGGCACTAGGGCGGTTAAGGTTTTTGGCACTGAGCCGGTGAGTGAGTGTGGCACTGGAGCAGTGAGTGTGTATGGCACTAAAGTGGTTAGGGAGTGGCACAGGGGCGCTGAGGGATTTTGGCACTGGAGCAGTGAGGAAGTGTGGCACTGGGGCGGTGAGGAAGTGTGGCACTGGGGCAGTGAGGGAGTGGCACTTGGGTTGTGTGAGAGTGGCACTGGGGAGGTGATGGAGTGGCACTGGGGCGGTGTGAGAGTGGCACAGGGGTGGTGAGGGAATATGGCACTGGGGTGATGAGGGAGTGGCACGGGGGCGGTGGTGTAGTGGCAGTGGGGCAGTGAGGGATTTGGGCACTTGGGCGGTGAGGGAGTGTGGCACTGGGATAGTGAGGGATTTTGGCACTTGGGCGGTGAGGGAGTGTGGCACTGGGGCGGTGAGGGAGTGTGGCACTTGATCGGTGAGGGATTTTGGCACTGGGGCTGTGAGGGAGTTTGACACTGGGGCGGTGAGGGGAGTGGCACTGGGGCGGTGAGGGAGTGCTGCACTGGAGCGGTGAGGGAGTGGCTCTGGTTCGGTATAGAAGTGTGGCACTGGGGCGGTGAGGGAGTATGGGACGGGGGGCAGTGAGGGAGTGTGGCACTGGGGTGGTGAGGGAGTTTGGCACTGGGGCGGTGAGGGAGTGTGGCGCTTGGGAGGTGAGGGAGTATGGCAATGGGGTAGTGAGGAAGTGGCACTGTGGCGGCGAGGGAGTGTGGCACTGGGGCGGTTAGGGATTTTGGCACTGGGGCAGTTAGGGATTTTGGCACTGGGGCGGTTAGGGATTTTGGCACTGGGGCGGTGAGGGAGTGTGGCACTGGGGCGGAGAGGGAGTGTGGAACTTGGATAGTGAGGGAGTGTCACTTGGGCGATGTGGGAATGGCACTGAGCCGGTGAGGGATTTTGGCACTGGGGCGGTGAGGGAGTGTGGCACGGGAGCAGTGAGTGTGTATGGCACTAAAGTGGTTAGGGAGTGGCACAGGGGCTGTGAGGGATTTTGGCACTGGAGAGGTGAGGAGGTGTGGCACTCGTGCGGAGAGGGAGTGTGGCATTGGGGCAGTGAGGAAGTGTGGCACTGGGGCGGTGAGGAAGTGTGGCACTGGGGCAGTGAGAGAGTGGCACTTGGGCGGTGTGAGAATGGCACTGGGGCGGTGAAGGAATGGAACTGGGGCGGTGATGGAGTGGCTCTGGGGCAGAGAGGGAGTGTGGCACTTGGATAGTGAGGGAGTGTCATTTGGGCGATGTGGGAGTGGCACTCTGCTGGTGAGGGATTTTGGCACTGAGGCGGTGGAGGTGTGTGGATCTGGAGCAGTGAGTGTGTAGGGCACTAAAGTGGTTAGGGAATGGCACAGAGGCGGTGAGGGATTTTGGCACTGGGGCGGTGTGAGAGTGGCACTGGGGTGGTGAGCGAGAGTGGCACTGGGGTGGTGAGGGAATATGGCACTGGGGTGGTGAGGGAGGGGCACGGGGGCGGTGGTGTGGTGGCACTGGGGCAGTGAGGGATTTTGGCACTTGGGCGGTGAGGGAGTGTGGCACTGGGCGGTGAGGGAGTGTGGCACTGAAACGGTGAGGGAGTGTGGCACTGGGGCGGTGAAGGAGTGTGGCACTGAAACGGTGAGGGAGTGTGGCACTGGGGCGGTGAAGGAGTGTGGCACTTGGGCGATGAGGGAGTGCTGCACTGGAGTGGTGAGGGAGTGGCACTGGTTCGGTAAGGAAGTGTGGCACTGGGGCAGTGAGGGAGTGCTGCACTGGAGCGGTGAGGGAGTGGCACTGGTTCGGTATGGAAGTGTGACACTGGGGCAGTGAGAGAGTGGTACTGTGAAGGTGAGGGAGTGCCACTTGGGCGGTGAAGGAGTGTGGCACTTGGGCGGTGAGGGAGTGGCACTGGGGCAGTGTGGGATTGGCACTGGGGCGGTGAGGGAGTGGCACTGGGGCGGTGAGGGAGTGTCACTGGTTCGGTATGGAAGTGTGGCACTTGGGCGGTGAGGGAGTGTGGCACTGGGGCGGTGAGGGAGTGTGGCACTGGGGCGGTGAGGGATTTTGGCAATGGGGCGGTGAGGGAGTTTGACACTGGGGCGGTGAGGGAATGTGGCACTGGGGCGGTGAGGAAGTGTGGCACTGGGGTGGTGAAGGAGTGTGGCACTTGGGTGGTGAGGGAGTGCTGCACTGGAGCGGTGAGGGAGTGGCATTGGTTCGGTATGGAAGTGTGGCACTGGGGCAGTGTGGGAGTGCTGCACTGGAGCGGTGAGGGAGTGGCACTGGTTCGGTATGGAAGTGTGGCACTGGGGCAGTGAGGGAGAGCTGCACTGGAGCGGTGAGGGAGTGGCACTGGTTCGGTATGTAAGTGTGGCACTGGGGCAGTGAGAGAGTGGTACTGTGGCGGTGAGGGAGTGCCACTGGGGCGGTGAAGGAATGTGGGACTTGGGCGGTGAAGGAGTGGCACTGGGGCAGTGTGGGAGTGGCACTGGGGCGGTGAGGGAGTTGCACTGGGGCGGTGAGGGAGTGGCACTGGTTCGGTATGGAAGTGTGGCACTGGGGCGGTGAGGGAGTGTGGCACTGGGGCGGTGAGGGAGTGTGGCACTGGGGCGGTGAGGGATTTTGGCAATGGGCGGTGAGGGAGTTTGACACTGGGGCGGTGAGGGAATGTGGCACTGGGGCGGTGAGGGAGTGTGGCACTGGGGCGGTGAAGGAGTGTGGCACTTCGGTGGTGAGGGAGTGCTGCACTGGAGCGGTGAGGGCTTGGCATTGGTTCGGTATGGAAATGTGGCACTGGGGCAGTGAGGGAGTGCTGCACTGGAGCGGTGAGGGAGTGGCATTGGTTCGGTATGGACGTGTGGCACTGGGGCAGTGAGGGATTGGTACTGTGGCGGTGAGGGAGTGCCACTGGGGCGGTGAAGGAGTGTGGCACTTGGGCGGTGAGGGAGTGGCACTGGGGCAGTGTGGGAGTAGCACTGGGGCGGTGAGGGAGTGGCACTGGGGCGGTGAGGGAGTGGCACTGGTTCGGAATGGAAGTGTGGCACTGGGGCGGTGAGGGAGTGTGGCACTGGGGTGGTGAGGGAGTGTGGCACTGGAGCGGTGAGGGAGTGTGGCACTGGGGTGGTGAGGGAGTGTGGCACTGGGGCAGTAAGGGAGTGTGGCACTGGGGCTGTGAGGGAGTGTGGCACTGGGGCGGTGATGGAGTTTGGCACTGGGGTGGTGAGGGAGTGTGGCACTGGGGCGGTGAGGGAGTGTGGCACTGGGGTGGTGAGGGAGTGTGGCACTGGGGCGGTGAGGGAGTGTGGCACTGGGGCAGTGAGGGAGTGTGGCACTGGGGCGGTGAAGGAGTGTGGCACAGGGACGGTGAGGTATTTTGGCACTGGAGCGGTGAGGGAGTGGCACTGGTTCGGTATGGATGTGTGGCACTGGGGCGGTGAGGGAGTGTGGCACTGGGATGGTGAGGGAGTGTGGCACTGGGGCGGTGAGGGACTGTGGCACTGGGGTGGTGAGGGAGTGTGGCACTTGGCCAGTGAGGGAGTGTGGCACTGGGATGTCGAGGGAGTGTGGCACTGGTGCGGTGAGGGAGTGTGGCACTGGGGCAGTGACGGAGTGTGGCACTGGGGCGGTGAGGGAGTGTGTAGCATGAAGCAGGTGTAGGGTGAGAGCCCCCCAACTCCTGTTATTGATTCAGCTATTGGGAACAAGTTCCAAGTAGCACGGGGTATGATGAGACCGTAATTTACCTGGCACAGGAGCGTGGCAAATTTCCACCCCCTCCCACAACTTCTCCATGAACACAAATATATACAGCCCGACGATGATGGTTTGCCTCAGGCAAATGCTGCCTGAGGCTTATCAGGTGGTGATGTAGTTGTTATTGTGTCTTGAACGTCGTTCAAGACTTAATAACATATATTGAGTCTTCAACGTCATGTCAGTGGTCTGTGTCTGTGAGAACACAGACAAGTTGAAGAGCGACCAACATCGAGTTGACACTCACGACGAATTAGCACACTGGTGTTACCACAAACTTCTTCACTGTTACGGCCCTCTTGGGACGCAACGGGGTTCTCACTCTGATGTTATTAGAGGAAGTAGTATCCGGCCCCAAGCCAGTAGTGGCTTTCAAGGAATGTGATCCGTGACGCAAGAAACTTAAAGGGGGGAAGGGAAAGAAAGTTAAGAACTTAAGACTATAATTATTACCATCACCAAATAAATGATATATAAAAGAGTGCACAGGGGGAGGGGTATTAACACTGTACAGGGGAAATACACAATCGTCTTCTCCTGAAGACTCTGGATCCAAATACTCTCGGTGCTGAGTCCTCGGTGCTTTCGTGGTCTCTTGACGAATCCTTCGACCAAGCTGAGTCTACCCCAAACACAGGCCAGCCAAAACACGGGTTCACTGGGGGCACCGCCGTGGAGGCAGTCAACCACAAGTCCAGCAGGTCTGCTGGCAGGTTCTGGATCAGCCACGCTGGTCAGGCCACTCCACGAGCGATACTAGGGTAGCGCCCTAGTCAGGAGCCTCGTGTGATACCACAAATCACTCTCCTGTCCTCAATACCCCAGTGGATAATCGTCTCCAGCAGTCGGTCCCGGGTAATCCTTCTACTGCCACTCCACTGGCAGGGTAACACCACAGTGTTCTTCCGGGGGACGACTTCACAGCTGCTGCAGCAAAGCACAAGGTATGGAGACGGCTGCCTTGGGTAGACTGACTCAACTTCCATCACAGCAGTCCCAGGTCGACTCTGTAAGCAGACACGTCATCAATAACAGGGACACTAAAACACCTCACTTACAGGCTCAGACACAAACGCCCGACATATCCACTCCATAGATGGCGCAGTTGTCTGAGCTTCACCTCACCAGAGGTCAGCAGCGGCTGTGTTGTGAGCTGCACAGGACTGGAAACCGGCCCTTGTGGCCAGTACTCGTCGTCCTCGCCAGGTGTCGTCGTCCGTTTGAAGGGGGTTTCGGGAGCTGACCCACAGATGGCGTGGTCGTCACTGCTCCGTGCTCGGACGCTGGATCCGGGTTCGTAACATTCACAGCAAAGAAACTCATAGGATGCAGAGTGAGGGAGCACAGTCTATCACACAGCCAAGACCTTTTCAGCTTTACTGACCTCAAGCTGGCACACGCACGCACGGAGAAGGACGTGGAATTCCATAATAAATGGAATGCATTAGGAAGTGATGTGGTGGAGTCTTACTCCATACACAGTTTCAAATACAGGTATGATAGAGCCCAGTAGGCTCAGGAATCTGTACATCTGTTGATTGACAGTTGAAAGGCGAGATCAAAGAGACAAAGATCAACTCCTGCAAGCACAACTAGGTGAGTACAACTAGGTAAGTATGTCCTGGGTACAAATGCACTGATAGAATCACATATGGTCACTCACTGTCTCCAGACAGGGTTATCATACATATCAACCCCCGATATTGTAAACCCACACGTGATCACACTATGTAGAGCATCATACAGCTCTATTGTAGATCTTAACCAAAGTCCTTCCACCAATGATACGTCACTTTTTCCCTGGCAATCACTTGCACGATAATGAATCATGCCACACTGAGTCACTCGAGTTGTAAACAATGGCACTGAGTCACAGGAGTCGTTACACTGACTCCTGTGACTAAAGCTTGTGCTGCAGCCTGTCCTCATAAAACAACGGTCCATTCTATGCACCCACTAAACTTCCGGTTTATGAATGAAAAAAGGTTTACGCACAACCCGTCCTCAGACCAACCCCATTTCATCCAGCTGTCGAACCCAAAGATGCATTCAACAATTTTAACACTCTGTTAATTGAAAACAGGAATTTTCTTAGATATTAATTAGTAATTTTATTTATTAGCTAAATTAGAATATGGTGCATATTTAGGTACTGGTTACGTTAGATTAGGTGTTTAGATTCTGTTGCTGATTATTTGTATTTGTAATACGTGGTAGAATTATTTACAGTGTTGTGGTTCGAACAAAAGTCCTCAGAGAAGCACTTGTTCAGGAAGTGTTCGTACGCCATCAGTTATGAGTCGTGAGTAAACAGTTTTTCATTCATAAACAGGAGGTTTGGTGGGTGCATGGAATGGACTTTGGGCTTTTAGCGGACAAGCTGTTACACACGACTCACAACTGTTGACGTCCGAACACTTCTTAAACATGTGCTTCGCTGATGACTTTAGTTAAAACCACAACGCTGTAAATGCTTCACCTATGTACTACAAATACAAATAATCGAAAACAGAACATAAACAGCTAACCTAACCTAACCAACGCGTAAATATGCACAGTGTGCTAATAGATATCAATGTTTATTTATATTTGAGAAAGTTTCAGTTTTGAATGAACAGCATGTTAAAATTGATGAATGCATTTTTGGGATGGACCGCTAGATGTAATGGATTTAGTCTGAGGACGGGTTGTCCATACACACATGCACGTGGATCTACATTGTTTACCACACTGTCCAACACATCAGAGTTGGAGCAGGCATGTCCAGCTTCCGTCATTGGGGTTATTTGCTGTTATATCATTTGATACATTTTATCATTCACACCTGAAAACCCTAATAAACAATCAAATAAATCGGTCATTCAGTCAATAAACGGTGAAGTTTATTGTAAATACTGCTGCTCCATATCACAATTTATGATGATACTAGCAGTACCCGGCCACGCGTTGCTGTGGCTCAAGAACGAATGTGCGTTGCTGAACCAGCAACCTTCCTAGTCCTCCCTACCATTCCCACCCTCTCCCTCACCCGTCTCCTCGGCCTAGCAACTATTCCCCACTTCACCGACCCCTCGTCCTCCCCACGATCTTCACCACCATCTTCACCAGCATCTGCACCATTATCTTCACCACCATCTTCACCACCACCTTCACCACCACCTTCACCTTCACAACCATCTTCACCACCATCTTCACCAGCATCTGCACCATTATCTTCATCACCATCTTCACCACCACCTTCACCACCACCTTCACCACCACCTTCACCACCATCTTCAGCACCACCGAATATAAGCATTGAGAACACTGGCTTTGTATCTTTGGGGGCACTCACTTCTACCGTTCAGGCATAATCCTATGTTGGTGGGCTTGGTGTATACGTTGGTGCTTAAAGAGGTTCCTGTTTTTGTTATTAGTACATCCAAGAATGGCAGACTGTTATTTTCACTATTTTCATGTGTAAATCGGAGTACTGACTCTCTCTCTAGGTGTCTTTTTAGGTCAATTAGTTCATCTGAGTCTTTTACTATTACGAATATGTCATCTACATAACGGCAGTATACAGTTGGTTTTTGTCTGCTACTGAAGACCCTATCTTCGATGGTTCCCATCCAAGCCATTCTTGGATGTACTAATAACAAAAACAGGAACCTCTTTAAGCACCAACGTATACACCAAGCCCACCAACATAGGATTATGCCTGAACGGTAGAAGTGAGTGCCCCCAAAGATACAAAGCCAGTGTTCTCAATGCTTATATTCGTCGAGCGCTTACCCACTGCTCTGAATGGAGCAACGTGAGTAGAGAGTTTGAAAGAGTAACTCAGGTATTGGTGAACAACGGATATAGCAACGCGGAAATAAACGCTGCTATAAGAAGACACTTGGACCGTTGGTATAATTCAGAACCTAGAACAGAAACCACAACACCCCCAATAAAATTATATTACAAATCAACCATGCACAGTGAACATATAAAAGAGGAAAGAATAATGAAAGAAATAATCCGTAAAGGAGTAAAAAGCACTACTCCTAACCAAAACATAAACCTGATAATATTCTACAAAACCAAGAAGACTTCCGAACTCCTTATCAAAAACAGCCCGAAGCCGACGGAGAACCCTCTACAGCAGTCAAGCGTTGTATACATGTACACTTGCCCCCACGAAGGATGTAACCTTCAATGTAAGTACATAGGTATGACCTCGACCAAGCTGACGAGGCGTTTGACATGCCATCTTCAATCTGGTGCCCCTAGGAATCACATGAGACAAGCCCATGACATTACTCTAACAAGAGAAATGTTGAACAAGAATACTTGCATAATAGACAAAACCCAAGATTCAAGAAGATTACAAATTCTTGAGGCAATTCACATAAGAATAGAGCGACCTACCATGAACACCCAAATCACGGAACTATTTACTCTACCCACCATGAGAGTAAGGACAAGACAAGAACATATCGATGCCAACACAGAAGACAATGTCCAACATAACAGGCCAATTACACTGGATTAATCTTTGTGTTTAGATAGGAGATGCCTCGTATGGGCCAATAAGCCTTCTGCAGCCCCTATGTTTATCCCTTATGTATCCCCCCATGTTTTTCACCTTCATTGTATTATCACCTGACCTAATACGGGTATAAAATCAACTAGTATTGTAAGATTGTTCACTTGAGAATGAACCATGGAGGTTCGAAACGTCGTGCAAATTATACAAATAAGTGTAATACACTCTATAGTAAATCACTTCTTTTCTTCACCTTAAAAGTACGAAAATGAGTTTTGGAGAACTCCTATTCCAATTAAGCCCTGATGCTAAGAAAATAGTTAGAGGGATAGAAGCCCTAAACCAGAAAATAATAAATACAGAATATGCGGTCATATTCAATGAAACATGTTTGAAAGAAAACCTGCTGCCAGTATACACCAATATATATATATATATATATATATATATATATATATATATATATATATATATATATATATATATATATATATATATATATATATATATATATATATATATATATATATGTGGAAATGTTAATTTGTTCATAATCGCTAATCTCTGAAAGTTATTTCACCGAAATTCTGTGAAATTTTCACACATTCCATTTGCATCCGAGCACGTTTTTATATACATGCTATATAGGTGTCACGTCTGTGACGGGAAAACATATGCTTTTTTGGAAAAACTGTGTTTTTCATGTGAGGGGAAATCTTCGAAACCTCTTTACCGACGGCTTTGAAATTTTGACTCAACGTTGCATTTGAATAGGCAAATGTTTTTATATACCTACTACGTTGCTCATGCCTCACCTGTGACAGCTAAAAACATGTTTTTTTTTAAACAGCGCCATCTGTTGCATGTAGGAGTAACATTCACAATACTAAATATGTTACAATTCCATTTCAATGTTTCCGATTGCATTGATAAATTTTATTTTTATAGATTTCAATTTATTTTATTTTTTATTGAATTATTTTGTGTGACATTGTGTTGGAATTCAGCTGTGTTGTTTACCATACCGTTCATTTTGTAAGTATAAGTATAGATGCCACACCTGTAACAGGTAAACCTTTGCTTTTCTTGAAAAGAATCACCATCTGTTGCATGTAAGAGCAACACACATGCTATACTAAATAAGTTTCAATTTAATTTCAATGTTTCTGATTGCACTGATAAATTTAATTTTCATTGAAATGAAATGTAAGGTAAACAACACAGCTCAATTTCAATGCAATTCACACAAAATATTGAAATAAAGATGAAAATAAATCAAAATCTATGAAAATTCAATTTATCAATGCAATCAGAAACATTGAAATGGAATTAAAGATATTTAGTATAATCTGTGTGTTGCTCTTACATGCAACAGATGGCACTGTAGTTTCAAGAAAAGCACAGTTTTACCTGTCAAAGGTGTGGTATCCATACTTATATTTACGAAATGAACGGTATGATAAACAACACAGCTCAATTCCAAATCAATATCATACAAAATAATTCAATACAAAATATAATAAATCGAAATCTATGAAAATAAAATTTATCAATGCAATCGGAAACATTGAAGTGGAATTCGTGACATATTCAGTATAGCGTGCATGTTGCCATTATGTGCAACAGATGGCGCTGTTTTTCAAACACGCATGTTTTTACCTGTCACAGGGGTGGCATCTATATAGTTGGTATATAAAACCACGCTCTTATTCGAACGCAACGTTGTGTAAAATTTCAAAGCAATCGGTAAAGAGGTTTCGAAAATTTTCCTCATATGAAAAACACATGAAAAACACAGTTTTTCAAAAAAAAACATGCTATTTACCGTCACAGAAGTGACATCTATAAAGTATGTATATAAAAACCTGCTCGGATGCGAATGGAACGTCGTGTGAAAATTTCAAAGCAATCGGTGAAGAACTTTCGGAGATTAGCGATTTTGAACAAACTAACATTTCCATTTTTATTTATATAGATTACACATATTAGCAGCCAGGGCACCCAATACTACTTCTTAATATAACTTATATTTTAAATTCTTATCTTTAGCAATGAGCAAAATCATATAGAAATGTAAAGGTACTGTTCCAAGAGATATTCACCAAACTGTTGGGTAACAAAGAGATTGGTAATTTTCATATGGTAATCTGTAAATCATTGATAACATGCATTTTGATCTACAATTATTTTTAACATATAATATTACATATGATATTATAAATTTTGAAACTTGAATTTTACAATTTTGGTAATATTATTCAGAATGTGTTGTGAGACAGAATTTTCTTGCCAGATAAAACAGCAATTGATCTCCTCCTTCCTGTCAATGGGTCCTCAACAAATACCACATCGCAGCCAAGTGACACGACCTCACAGCCAAGTGACGACCCCATCAGTGAGACAGAAGAACCAGTAAAGGAACTGATGTTGCAACTATTTGCCGGTAAGTAGATAGCAAATAGCAACATTTACAAGTTGCTATATTTGTAAACAATAACGTTAAGGAACACCGGCTGGTCGCTCAGCTAATAGTAACAAGCATCAATTAGTCAGCATGAAATACAAATGTAAAATATAAAATTAGTTGGTTGCATGTATATTTCTGTAACTTTATGGTTAAATTAGCTTATAATAGACTTCTTTTTAAATTTTTTAGCATCATCTTCATTAAATGAGACATGTTTTTCCAACGTCAGTCTCACCTCTCTAATGGTAAATGTTACGTTTAGTCCGGAAGAGAAATAAACGTGCTCCCTTCATGCTTTATTGTAATAACAACAAGCAATGACGTCAAAGGTATACGTTACATAACTTACTATTTGCAATGCTTATAAACAAAAGAGTATCATCTCAAAACATGCTATGCCTAACCTCTGTAGTACTTAATCCTACAAAATACATAATCCTAACATTCCTCCCCTTTTAATTATACTCTACCCCTACAGGTTAAGTCTATCAGGCGGTCGTATGACTTTTCCTGATTTTGTCAACTGGGGCTTCAGACCTGTTACTTCTGGGGAACCTTCTTCTGAATTACTAATTGTAGAGTCTATAGGGTTAACTGTATCCCCATACCCTATGCTGCCCCTTGATCTGCTTCCCTATCTCCAACAGGTGCTGCCCCTTCGTTATTAAGATGGGTATCACTAGTTGCCCCACCCTCACCTGAAAAGTTTATAAAATTCCCTGTGAACCTTGGCATGAGTTGATCTGCATGTTATTTCCAATTAATGTCCCCAAAACTCTGCACTTGCACTGTGAAATTCCTGCGGCCCAAGACTTCCCTAATTTTCCCTTCAACCAAAGGCTTACCAATTCCAAAATTTCTTGCATATACCGCATCCCCCCTCGTTAAACAACAATCATCTCCCTGAGCCAACTGATTGGCCAAGCTATTTACCAATTTCTCTTTATCAGGAAAGTCTTTACTACTTCTATGTGCACTTTAAAGTGTCAATTAAACTGTAATTCAGAAGGAGATTTTCCAGTGGTAGAATGAACAGTTTTTCATTGATTATACAAAAATCTAGAAAGCTTTGTATTAATAGTACCTTCTGTAAACCGCTTTAACCCTTCTTTCAAGGATCTCTCAGCTCTCCCAACCAGACCATTTCAAAAAGAATTATACTGGGCATGTGTTACATGTTTAATACAATTATTTAAAAAAAAATCTCCATTTTCCCAGAAACAAAATAAAGAGCAGTATCTGACACCACCAAATCTGGCAATCTAAAATTACAAAATGTTTTCCTTAGCAGTTCACAAGTTACAGATGATGTGGTGGAATTACACACATGAACATCCAGAAATTTTGTGTATGAATCCACCAGGTAATATTTATTATCCATAGGTCCAGCATAATATATATGAAGTCTAGACCAGGGGTTTCCCAGTGCATAGCCAGGAAAGTATTAGGGCTTGGGATTTCTGATATTTCTTAAAGCAAATGTGTAAATAATTAGTTACTTCAACAATATTCTGGTCCATTTTTGGACACCAAACCCAACTTCTAGCTTCTGCTTTCAAAGCATTCATACCATTATGGCTACATGCAGCTGTTCCAAAATCTTACATCTTAGTTCCCCAGGAAAAACCACTCTATCAGTATTGGAGTTTAGCTCAGTCAACATACAAGGAGACTGACTAATACCAATCGCATTCTACACATCTTGCCCCCATGTTGGGTACTGAGATGGAGGATCGGACAACACAGGAACTGGCTACTCCCCACGGCAATATTGACGTGGACACAGACTCGGAAAGCAGCCAGTCAGTAGAGGAGCGTTATTTTCAGGAAGTGTTGACCAGGTGACAGAGGAAACGGAGAAGACAGGATGTAAGGCGTAGTGTTGACAGTGATAGTGTACCTACCGGAAACGACAAGAGAATGAAAACCAACCCCAGAGACTGATCAAACTGGTATCAATAAAAGGACTGAACAATGTGAAGAAGGTGACGGTAAGCGGAGGTGGAGGCTTTTCTTCCCTACTTTATGCACGCTGGCCTACCACCAGAAGCTGTTGTTTGCAGTCAACTTGGGAAGAGAGCACCGCAAATTCGAGCCACTGCAGAAGGAAGGTGTGAACAGACCTTACATAACGGTAAGTTTTATGGAGACAGATATGTTTCTGACTTAGCAAAGATATAGTGGAATTGTCATGAAAATACCAGAGGAGAACGAGAAATGGACGAAAGTGATTATCTACATATACCCGCATATACTATACCCCGAATTAATCCTCGACGACCAACGATTTGTGTGGGCCAAGCGTCACCTTATTAAGGATGAAGCTAGGAATCAGGTTGTGGCTCTAGTGGGAGGTGAAGTTCCCTAGAGAGTGTTCATCACCAGAGCTGGCTACAGGCATGTAGCAAAGTATGTGGAACAGCACATAATATGTCTGAAATGCTGCAGATGGGGACATAAATCCTGGAGCTGTTAACATGATCCTCGATGTCGTTTCTGCAGAAAGTCTCACCTTTCTAATGTGTGTAGAAACAAACTTAAGCTGGATGAGAAAATAGTTACCAGATGCTGCAAATGTGGAGGTGTTCAAAACGCCAGCTCGGCTGTGTGTAGCAAGAGGTCGAGTATGGATGTTCCCCGGCCGGTGAATGTTACAGAGCAGGCAAGAGCTCTTACCCAGACACCGGGAGCACAGTAGAAAAAGCCAGCACCAAACAGCGCCAGTGAGTCGGTCGAATGCGTGGGTAAAGAAGTCACCTTTACTTCGTCAGGCTCAAGCAACAAGCAGCCACACCAACACTCAGGACTCCGGCAGTGACAGTGTAACGGTGAGAGAAGTGGTTACTGTGGCTCAGGAAGATGGCCATAATGGTATGGTCAAGGAGGTGTGGGCTGAAATGAGGAAAGTTTGTGAGTTCCTCCGAAATCTTGGGCAGAAAATCGAGTCTAATGAGGCAAAATTAAACATTCAGGTGAAGGTAAAGGAAAGTCACAAAACAGGGAAGGAAATAGTGGTTGAGGACAATAATGAAACAATGAGTGATAAAATGAAGGAAAGTGAAGTGTGTGTAAATGATGGTAGTCATAGTGAAAGGAAGAAATCTATAATTAAACATACAATGAAGGAATAAGTTGTGCCAATAATGGACATAAGGGACTGAAAAAATCTCTCGAGAAAAGCAATGTTGCTTTTGCGAGTGAAATTGGGAGGAGGTTGGAAATATTATACAAAGTATTGCTATCATTTAATGAACATTTTGGGGATGATATGAAAGTGAATTGTTTAATAATAGATCGCCCTAGACTGAAAATGTTGTCATGGAATGTTAATGCTTTAAGAAACAGGGTTACAGATGTTCATTGTTATGTGATGGGAAATTATATTGATGTTGTAGCTCTCCAGGAGACAGGGGATAGGAATGAAGTCTTATTGAAATTAAATTGCTATGAAGGGTTTCACCTTTTCGCCGCAAGTAACATAAGAGGAACGTCGATTTATGTTAAGAACACCATACCAACCGAATTAGTAGAACCACCGTCAAAAACGCAAGGTATAGAGAGTGTCTGTGTTAAATTATCATTAAGGAATGGGAATTTATTGTAATTAATTTGTAAGTATCCAGGAACTGCTTCGACGCTCACTATCTACCTGACTGCATATATACTAATCCTTCAATGGTCGTTGGGGACCTTAATGCTCGGCACACAAGGCTTGGGACAGTGGGTAGTATTAATACTAATGAGGTCAAGTGGTTACAGTTTCTACAAGATCATCTAGATACCTGTCTCTTGGGAAACAATGAACCAACTCACATCAGGAGAGAACGGCTTGACTATGCCTGCATTTTAAACTCTCAGGGGATTATAGGGAGACTCGGATTATTCGGGATCTACTTCGTGACCTCTTTGCTTTGAACGTTGAATTGCCACTGGAGAAAAAACAAGTCCACTTTCAAAGGAAAAGACTAAATAATAATAAAGAAAAAAAATATTTTACTCAGAATATGGGAGAGTGGTATCAACAATACACGCCGCTCTGCGTTGATAGCTTTTACGAGAACATGGCCGAGAACATAGAGAAATTAGTACAGAGGTAAAATAACGGGGCAGGGGAAGCAAGATTCATGACCTAAGAAATTTAAATATTCCAATGATCAGTGGGTTAAGGGATGGGAGAGAATGCTACGGAATGCACACAAAAAATGGTTACAAAATGGAATGAGGGATGAAGAGAAAAATACACTGTTGGAAATGCCTAGGGAATGCAGTCAGGTGGGGAAGGAGGTGCGGGACAGATACTGGCAAAACCTGGTTCAGTTCATTAGTAATACTAAGAACCCTAAAATCAGGGGTTGTAAGACCAAATTCATAGCTCACTCAGATCCAAGAAAGGTTGCTAATGAGTTAGTAGATACATGGGCTAGTGCTGCTGGTATTGTCACCGTTCACCCCTTTCCTTCCTTATGTAGTTAAGGTTATTCCCGCGGGTCTTCGCCCCCCCCCCTCTACCTGGGCGTTACTGCTCACCCTGGGGGCTCATCAGTCTACCAAGGGCGGGCCTTGAATTGCACCCCTGGCGAGTGGGGAATCCAACCTCACCTCTGTTACTCTCGGTTGAACTTGCACGCCGTGATACTGGAAAAAATACACAGGTAAATCCTTACCTTCTTACTCTGTCATTCAATCAAGGTCGCCAGCTGTGTGTTTGTATTTGTGTCCCCAAAACCCTTCTCAGTGGTCTTATTCATTGTCACACACCAAGGACTCAATGTCAGGTGCAAAGTTTAGCGATACAAATGATTTACTCAGATAGCCCTATAGATGAAGGCTCACTCAAACACAGTATTAAAATCGATAATAAGTTTACTAAAGAAAACTATATTGGATCCACATAGTGAAATAATATACTTGGAACTGTCAGACGGCGGCAACAGTCCTCACCCGCCTCTGACAACACAGTCAGCTGGACGATTCATAAGCTCGCTCCTGGCCTCTTGAATCCAGCAACTTCCTCTAGCTGCACAAAATGTTACAGCGCCCACACACACATATATATATATATATGTCGTACCAAGTAGCCAGAATTCACTTCATGGTCTACTATGCAAGGCTCGATTTGCTTATTAAGCCGAGTGATTTTCTTTATATTCAATAAATTGTTTCCAATTAGTTTATTTGAATTATTATTATTATATTATATTAAGAACTTAAATTATTTACTTAATTGTGTTAGTTTAAGTTAGGTTAAGATAGGTTAGGTTAGGTTAGGTAGGGTTGGTTAGGTTCGATCATATATCTTCGTTAGTTTTAACTCAAATTTAAAAAAAAATAACTCATACATAACGAAATGAATACCTTTATCATTTCATAAGAAAAAATATTGAAAAATATATATATTCAGGAAAACTTGGATTATTAGGCAAATTGGACCTTGCATAGTAGGCCGAGTACGACGTTCTGGCTACAAGGTACAACATATATATATATATATATATATATATATATATATATATATATATATATATATATATATATATATATATATATATATATATATATATATATATATATATATATATATATATATATATGAATAAGCCTGAATGGTCCCCAGGACTATATGCGACTGAAAACTCACACCCCAGAAGTGACTCGAACCCATTCTCCCAGGAGCAACGCAACTGGTAACTACAGGACGCCTTAATCCGCTTGACCATCATGACCGGACATAAGGAAGTGATAGCCGAAGCTATTTGAACCACTTCCCCGCCGGCAACTCGGATGGTAATCTTGGGCATAGCATTTTATCAAATCACCTCATTCTTTGGGGCACACGTGAGGAACACAAATGCGAACAAGCCTGAATGGTCCCCAGGACTATATGCGACTGAAAACTCACACCCCAGAAGTGACTCGAACCCACACTCCCAGGAGCAATGCAACTGGTAACTACAGGACATCTTAATCCGCTTGACCATCATGACCGTACAAATAAGGAAGTAATTATGGGTTCAAGTCACTTCTGGGGTGTGAGTTTTCAGTCGCATATAGTCCTGGGGACCATTCAGGCTTGTTCGTATTTGTGTTCCTCACGTGTGCCCCAAAGAATGAGGTGATTTGACAAAATGCTATGCCCAAGATTACCACCCGAGTTGCCGGCGGGAAAGTGGTTCAAATAGCTTCGGCTATCACTTCCTTTTGTCAGGCCATGATGGTCAAGCGGATTAAGGCGCCCTGTAGTTACCAGTTGCATTGCTCCTGGGAGTATGGGTTCGAGTCACTTCTGGGGTGTGAGTTTTCAGTCGCATATAGTCCTGGGGACCATTCAGGCTTGTTCGCATTTGTGTTCCTCACGTGTGCCCCAAAGAATGAGGTGATTTGACAAAATGCTATGCCCAAGATTACCACCCGAGTTGCCGGCGGGAAAGTGGTTCAAATAGCTTCGGCTATCACTTCCTTTTGTCAGGCCGTGATGGTCAAGCGGATTAAGGCACCCTGTAGTTACCAGTTGCGTTGCTCCTGGGAGTATGGGTTCGAGTCACTTCTTGGGTGTGAGTTTTCGGTCATATATATATATATATATATATATATATATATATATATATATATATATATATATATATATATATATATATATATATATATATATATATATATATATATTGGTGTATACTGGCAGCAGGTTTTCTTTCAAACATGTTTCATTGAATATGACCGCATATTCTGTATTTATTATTTTCTGGTTTAGGGCTTCTATCCCTCTAACTATTTTCTTAGCATCAGGGCTTAATTGGAATAGGAGTTCTCCAAACTCATTTTCGTACTTTTAAAGTGAAGGAAAGAAGTGATTTACTATAGAGTGTATTACACTTATTTGTATAATTTGCACGACGTTTCGAACCTCCATGGTTCATTCTCAAGTGAACAGATCTTACAATACTAGTTGATTTTATACCCGCATTAGGTCAGGTGATAATACAATGAAGGTGAAAAACATGGGGGGATACATAAGGGATAAACATAGGGGCTGCAGAAGGCTTATTGGCCCATACGAGGCATCTCCTATCTAAACACAAAGATTAATCCAGTGTAATTGGCCTGTTATGTTGGACATTGTCTTCTGTGTTGGCATCGATATGTTCTTGTCTTGTCCTTACTCTCATGGTGGGTAGAGTAAATAGTTCCGTGATTTGGGTGTTCATGGTAGGTCGCTCTATTCTTATGTGAATTGCCTCAAGAATTTGTAATCTTCTTGAATCTTGGGTTTTGTCTATTATGCAAGTATTCTCGTTCAACATTTCTCTTGTTAGAGTAATGTCATGGGCTTGTCTCATGTGATTCCTAGGGGCACCAGATTGAAGATGGCATGTCAAACGCCTCGTCAGCTTGGTCGACGTCATACCTATGTACTTACATTGAAGGTTACATCCTTCGTGGGGGCAAGTGTACATGTATACAACGCTTGACTGCTGTAGAGGGTTCTCCGTCGGCTTCGGGCTGTTTTTGATAAGGAGTTCGGAAGTCTTCTTGGTTTTGTAGAATATTATCAGGTTTATGTTTTGGTTAGGAGTAGTGCTTTTTACTCCTTTACGGATTATTTCTTTCATTATTCTTTCCTCTTTTATATGTTCACTGTGCATGGTTGATTTGTAATATAATTTTATTGGGGGTGTTGTGGTTTCTGTTCTAGGTTCTGAATTATACCAACGGTCCAAGTGTCTTCTTATAGCAGCGTTTATTTCCGCGTTGCTATATCCGTTGTTCACCAATACCTGAGTTACTCTCTCAAACTCTCTACTCACGTTGCTCCATTCAGAGCAGTGGGTAAGCGCTCGACGAATATAAGCATTGAGAACACTGGCTTTGTATCTTTGGGGGCACTCACTTCTACCGTTCAGGCATAATCCTATGTTGGTGGGCTTGGTATATACGTTGGTGCTTAAAGAGGTTCCTGTTTTTGTTATTAGTACATCCAAGAATGGCAGACTGTTATTTTCATTATTTTCATGTGTAAATCGGAGTACTGACTCTCTCTCTAGGTGTCTTTTTAGGTCAATTAGTTCATCTGAGTCTTTTACTATTACGAATATGTCATCTACATAACGGCAGTATACAGTTGGTTTTTGTCTGCTACTGAAGACCCTATCTTCGATGGTTCCCATATAAAAATTAGCAAATAAAACTCCTAAGGGGGAGCCCATTGCTACTCCGTCTATTTGTAAATACATGTCTCCTTGTGGACTGATGAAAGGGGCTTCCTTTGTACATGCTTCGAGAAGACTTTTCAAGTGTAGCTCAGGTATGTCTAATTTGGGGGTGCTCTCGTCTCTGTATACTCTGTCCAGTATCATTCCTATGGTTGTGTCGACTGGGACGTTGGTAAAAAGGGATTCAACGTCCAGGGAAGCGATAATTCCATCGGGCTGGGTAGATTTGATCAATTCTAGGAAATCTGCTGATGATTGTAGACTAAACTTACTTGGAGTGTATGGAGTTAGGAGTTCATTGAGTTTCTTTGCCAGGTGATAAGTTGGGGTTGGTATTTGGCTGATTATAGGGCGTAGTGGGTTACATGGTTTATGCGTCTTAACATTGCCGTAGGCATATCCTAAGCCATAGTCGCCTTGAAGTTTATTGAAATGCACACTACCTTTCTTTGCGTTGATTGCTGTAATTGTTTTGTTTACTTTCCGCTTAAGGTCTTCTACGGGGTTCCTCGTGATTCGTTGAAATTTGGAGTCGTCACTTAGGATGTCGCTAATTTTGTTCATGTATTCATGGGTAGGAATCAATACATATGCTGCTGTTTTGTCGGCTTTTCTTATTGTTACGTCTTTCAGATTTTTTAGTTGTTTCGCTGCTTCTTTGAGTCGTGGGGTTAAGATTGTAGATGAATATGTTCCTCGTTTTTGTCATGTTCACAGAAAATGGTACCATCCGTTTTCTATGTGCGGCGGCTGAGACGCCAGAGAGAGACAGAAGGTAAACAAGAGCGTACAGGACGCCCGCCAAGCTTGGTAGCTACTAGTCATGTAATCATATTAAGTATTAAAGTCAGTAACCAAGTCATGACTTTACATCAACCCTACAACCAAGACTTCCTCAGTAACACACAAACACCACATTGGCGACGAGGATGAACTGTGAACGCAGGTATTTGTTCAGTTTCAAACACAAGGGAGAAGCATGCTGCCTGGAGGAGGAAGAGAAGCTGTGAGCGCCATACCCGATGCTGTATGCTAACCGATGCTCCAATGCTGTGTGCTAAACGATGCTGTGTGCTAACCAATGCTGTGTGCTACCCAAGCTGTGTGCTACCCAAGCTGTGCTGAAGAAACTGTGTACTGAGGAATCTGCCGACGTTGTGTACGAAACGACGCATTGATGTGTACAAAACCTGATGTTTTGGTTACGAAACGACGCTTCGTGCTACAAAATTCATCACACTGAACTGCTGCTGTACCAACTGCTGTGCCAACTGCTGTGCTGCTGCTGTGAGTAGGAACAACACATGTACACAAGGGCTAGGTAAGAAGTCAGTTGCTGCTATATTGTGCACTGTTGTGAACTTTTGCATTAAAATGCTTGTGTGCTTTGCAAAATTAAAGTAATTACAGTGAATTCTTGACTAACATATACAGTGCAGTAAGTGTTTAATATTCTGAGGAACATTTAAGTGATAAGTTTACATTTATTCAGTAAAAATGGCAAATATACCTCAGTTTCCTGCATTTGATCCTGACTGTGATCAGACAAACCTGTCACAGAGGTGGGTCAAATGGCTTAAAAGGTTTGAAAATTTGTTGATAGTTTCTGACATCAAAAGTGCTGAAAGAAAGCGTGCCTTTCTACTTCATTATGCAGGTGATAGAGTTTGTGACATCTCTGACACACTGAAAGACACTGGTGGTGCCAAAGATTATGACACTGCCAAAGCCAAACTAACAGAGCATTTCAAACCAAGGCAAAATACTGCAATGGAAATTATGCATTTCAGGAGAGCAAAACAACTCTCTAATGAAACTGTGGATCAATACCACACACGTCTGCAGGGTTTAGCAGCCCATTGTGAGTTTGCTGATGTTGACAAAGAAATCAAACAGCAAATAATTGAAACATGCACATCTACACGTCTCCGTCGAAGAGCTCTAGGACTTGTTGATGATGAAAGTTCTCTTACCAAGATACTGGATATTGCTCGTCGAATGGAAGATGCTGCACGTGATGCTCGTGTCATGGAGTGCAGTGCCAACAACGGTTCTGCCACTGTTACTAACAGTGATGAGGTATGTAAGGTTCAGGGAGGACATCGTAATCAAAGAAGATATCATGGCAAACCTAACAGTAAATTTAGCCGAGAACCACGTCACAACTGGGGTCAAGGAACAAGGCTCAAGCAGTCACAACGACCCACATCAGAGGGTGTCAACAATAAATGTTACAATTGTGGAGGAGACTACCCACACCAAGATAATGTTTGTCCTGCTCAAGGTAAGAAGTGCTATGAGTGTGGAAAACTAGGTCATTTAGGTGCTATGTGTCGTTCCGCACTAAAGAAACCACAGTCAATGAATAAAAGCACTGTACGAGGATCAGGTCATAGGGGTCGAGGTGGTAAACACAATATTGCACCTCATATCCAGAATGTTAATAATATACAAGACAACATTTCATTACAACCAGTCTCAGATGACAGTGAATGTGATTATACTTATGGAGTACAAGCAATCACAGAATGGAATGATCTTCCAAACAACCCAGAGACATGTGTATACATTGCTGGTATTTGTCTCAAGGTTCTCATTGACACTGGATCAAACATTGACACCATTGCTGAGTGCCACTATGAGAAATTTAAAAAACAGTTCCCAAAGCTTGAGAACTATAATGGCAAAGCCACTGCCTATGCTTCAAAGGTAGCCTTGCCAGTGATTGGAACTTTCACTGCAGAGATTAAGTCAAAGAATGCAATGCTCATTACTACATTCCATGTTGTTAGGAATGCAAAGGAGTCTTTACTCAGTTACAAGACTTCAACCAAATTGGGGCTACTTCAGCTTTCTAATACTGTAGCAGTGGAATCTGCAAACAATGTTGATGCTATTGTTGCTGAATTTTCTGATCGATTTAAATCCATAGGTTGTTATACTGATAGCAAAGTACATCTGCATATCAACCCAGATGTAATTCCAGTTGCCCAACCACATCGCCGACAACCATTCCATACTCGCAAGAAAGTTGATGCCGAACTGGATAGGCTGATGGAACTAGATATCATTGAACCAGTAACAGGCCCAACACCATGGGTAAGCCCAATTGTCACTCCACCAAAGCCGAAGAATCCAGATGAGATACGCATTTGTGTGGACATGCGTGTTCCCAACAAGGCAATAATGCGTGAACGCCATCCTACACCGACTGTAGATGATATGATCTACCGCTTGAATGGTGCAACTGTATTCAGCAAGTTAGATTTAAACAAGGGCTATCATCAGCTTGAACTTGATGAGGAGAGTCGATTCATCACAACGTTTACGACACATCGAGGTCTGTATAGGTACAAGCGCCTGAGTTTTGGTATTAACAGTGCTGCCGAGGTATTCCAGCACATCATCAGCCAGGTATTGCAAGATATACCTAATGCTGACAACATGTCTGATGACATCATTGTTTATGGCCGTACCCAAGCTGAACACGACAAAGCTCTTCGTGCAACATTGCAACGCTTACGAGAAAAGAATTTGACGCTAAGCCGAGCAAAGTGTGAGTTCAATCAACATAAAATTGAATTCTTTGGACATGTACTTAGTGACAAAGGTCTGTCTCCAGATCCTAAGAAAGTTGCAGATATCAAGAATGCTGCACCTCCTTCAACGTCCACTGAAGTACATAGTTTTCTGGGAATGGCAAACTACTGTTCTCGCTTCATTCCAGATTTTGCTACCATTACAAAGCCTCTACGTGAGCTCCTGAAGAAAAATGCATCATGGTACTGGAGCGATATCGAGCAAAATGCATTTGATGCTGTGAAAGATGCACTAGTAGAGAATGCGACTGCTGCATACTTTGATCCATCAATGGACACTGAGTTAACGGTGGATGCTAGTCCTGTTGGTTTTGGTGCTGTTTTAGCCCAACACAAACCTGGTCAACCAGATTCCCGAGTAGTAATTGCCTACGCCAGCCGTTCTCTCACAGATGTTGAGCAACGATACAGTCAGACAGAGAAGGAAGCTCTTGCTCTTGTATGGGGCTGTGAACACTTCAATGTGTATCTGCTTGGTGCGCCCTTCACCACGATGGTCACTGACCACAAACCGTTGGAGACCATCTTCAATAATCCAAAGTCCAAACCACCAGCTCGCATTGAGAGATGGGCTCTTCGTCTGCAACCATACAACTTTACGGTGAAATACAAGCCGGGTGCAGGCAATCCCGCTGATTACATCAGTCGACATCCTGCAAACAGTTTCACCATCACCAAGCATCAGCAAGTTGCCGAGGAATATGTACACTCTGTAACCTGTGATGCAGTCCCTAAGGCTCTTACTCTTGATGAAATCCGTACTGCAACCCTAGAGGACCCAACTCTGCAAGCAACAGTGGATGCATTGACTAAGAAAAAGTTTCCACGCATCCCACCCTCAGGAGTTGACCAAGATGCATTCAAAGCACTTGAATGCATCCAGACAGAATTAAGTGTTACGCAACAACGCGACACTGTGCTGCGAGGTACTCGTATCGTGATTCCAGCTGTTCTCCAGCAACGTGTTCTGAAGCTTGCACATCAAGGACACCAAGGTCTTGTTAGGACGAAACAGCTGCTACGAGAAAAGGTGTTGTTTCCTGGCATTGATCGTCAAGCAAAGGATATGCATGATGCCTGTGTCCCTTGCCAAGCTGCAGTGGATACTTCAAGACCAACACCTCTACAACCTTCACCACTACCTGCTGCACCATGGACGGAAGTATCGATGGACTTCTGCGGACCACTACCAACTGGAGAGTACTTGATGGTAGTCATTGATGATCACTCACGTTATCCAGAAGTAGAAATCATCAATTCCACATCTGCAAAGGCCGTCATCCCGAAACTTGACAAGATCTTTTCAAACTTTGGCATTCCTGAAGTTGTCAAGACGGACAATGGACCGCCATTCAATGGACAAGACTTTGTCAACTTTGCTGAGCATATTGGATTCAAACACCGCCGTGTGATGCCACTACATCCCCAAGCAAATGGAGAAGTTGAGAGATTCATGCAACCTCTCATGAAAGCGGTACGCTGTGCTCATGCCGAAGGACGATCCTGGAAACAAGCTATGTATGCTTTTCTCAGGAACTACCGTGCAACACCACATGGAACACTGGGCAAGTCGCCTGGCGAACTTTTATTTGGACGTCCTATGAGAATCGCACTACCCGTCATGCCAGCCGAGGTAACGGATAAACGTCTCGCTCAGAAGGATGCACTAGCCAAGGGCAAAATGAAAATTGCTCATGATCAACGTGCAAAGGAACAGTTCATAAAGGTTGGTGACACTGTTCTCGTTAAAAAGAAAAAAGAGGGAAAGTTAGATATGCCGTATGATACAAAACCATATAAAGTGATTAGTGTAAAAGGAACTATGGTAACAGCTAGTAATAGAGATCATAGTATAACACGTAATATGGCTTATTTCAAAGTGATTCCAACTAGTGTAGAAAATGATGAAGTGCAAAGTCGTGCAAAAGAAAAAGAAAAAAATAGTTATAACCCGACAAACAATTCATCAAGGGATGTTATTGCATTTAAGGACTCTCGTCCTAAACGTCATGTTAAACGCCCTACACGATTTGATGATTAATTGTGTTCCTATGTAATGAAAAGTATTTACTTATTATGCTAAACTAAATTTAATATTGTTTGAATAATGCAGATATCTCATTCATTATTTAGTAACTTTGTATTACAGTTTCTTTCATGTTTGTTTAACATTGCATATGTATTTTTAACATTGAAATCCTTTGTGGAAAAGATTAAGTTGTTTAAATTCTTTGTGTGCTTAATTAATGTTAAATGTATGCAGTATCTCTTGATATGGTAATAACTTACTTTGTGTCAATAACTTTGCTTTGTGCTACAAGCATGGTAGACATCCTGTATTCATTCTTTTTAAAGAAAAGGAGGGATGTCATGTTCACAGAAAATGGTACCATCCGTTTTCTATGTGCGGCGGCTGAGACGCCAGAGAGAGACAGAAGGTAAACAAGAGCGTACAGGACGCCCGCCAAGCTTGGTAGCTACTAGTCATGTAATCATATTAAGTATTAAAGTCAGTAACCAAGTCATGACTTTACATCAACCCTACAACCAAGACTTCCTCAGTAACACACAAACACCACAGTTTTTTCCCTGCTTCTGCAAGTAGTTCAGCTTGAAGTGTGTCAGTGGTGATGACTTTTTTGTTGTCTTCTAGCTTATGGATATCGTCCACAAGCATTTCGATTTCCAGGCGTTTTTGATGCATCTTTGGTTTAGATAAGAATTGACAATTTAGACCAAGATTTAAGAGGTCTCGTTGATCCTGGGTAAGATCATAAGAAGTCAGGTTAAAGTAGCCATCTTTAGGACGAGGGATTTTTAGCTGTCCACCGTTTAGGGATGCATAAAATCATACATCCTTGCGGGTATAAAATCAACTAGTTTTGTAAGATCTGTTCACGTGAGAATGAACCATGGAGGTTCGAAACGTCGTGCAAATTATACAAATAAGTGTAATACACTCTATAGTAAATCACTTCTTTTCTTCACCTTAAAAGTACGAAAATGAGTTTTGGAGAACTCCTATTCCAATTAAGCCCTGATGCTAAGAAAATAGTTAGAGGGATAGAAGCCCTAAACCAGAAAATAATAAATACAGAATATATATATATATATATATATATATATATATATATATATATATATATATATATATATATATATATATATATATATATATATATATATATATATATATGTCGTACCTAGTAGCCAGAATGCACTTCTCGGCCTACTATGCAAGGCCCGATTTGCCTAATAAGCCAAGTTTTCCTGAATTAATATATTTTCTCTAATTTTTTTCTTATGAAATGATAAAGCTACCAATTTCATACTGTATGAGGTCAATTTTTTTTTATTGGAGTTAAAATTAACGTAGATATATGACCGAACCTAACCAACCCTACCTAACCTAACCTAACTTATCTTTGTAGGTTAGGTTAGGTTAGGTACCCGAAAACGTTAGGTTAGGTTAGGTTAGGTAGGTTAGGTAGTCGATAAACAATTAATTCATGAAAACCTGGCTTATTAGGCAAATCGGGCCTTGCATAGTTGGCTGAGAAGTGCGTTCTGGCTACTAGGTACGACATATATATATATATATATATATATATATATATATATATATATATATATATATATATATATATATATATATATATATATATATTAGTATATTTTGGTAGCAGTCTTTCCTGTAGACATATATTATTAAATATGACCGAAAAAGTAAGATTAATAATTTTAACACGAATTTTCTCAATCTTTCGTACATTACGCTTCACTGTTGGAGGTAAATCAAAAATCACTTCTCCAAAATTCATTTTTATTTCTAGTCTGACGCAACACGGGCGCGTTTCGTAAAACTTATTACATTTTCAAAGACTTCACAAATACACAACTGATTAGAACTTGCATTTCCCTGATTTTATATCTACATTTGAGTGAGGTGGGAAGGGTGATGTGGCATTACATTTGAGTGAGGTGGGAAGGGTGATGTGGCATTAACACAAGACAGAACACTAGGGGATATTAATAGGGTATTAAAAGTATCAACACAAGACAGAACAGAAACAATGGGTATTGAATAGAAGTGTTTGTAGAAAGCCTATTGGTCCATATTTCTTGATGCTTGTATATTGGAGCGGAGTCTTGAGGTGGGTAGAATATAGTTGTGCAATAATTGGCTGTTGATTGCTGGTGTTGACTTCTTGATGTGTAGTGCCTCGCAAACGTCAAGCCGCCTGCTATCGCTGTATCTATCGATGATTTCTGTGTTGTTTACTAGGATTTCTCTGGCGATGGTTTGGTTATGGGAAGAGATTATATGTTCCTTAATGGAGCCCTGTTGTTTATGCATCGTTAAACACCTAGAAAGAGATGTTGTTGTCTTGCCTATATACTGGGTTTTTTGGAGCTTACAGTCCCCAAGTGGGCATTTGAAGGCATAGACGACGTTAGTCTCTTTTAAAGCGTTCTGTTTTGTGTCTGGAGAGTTTCTCATGAGTAGGCTGGCCGTTTTTCTGGTTTTATAGTAAATCGTCAGTTGTATCCTCTGATTTTTGTCTGTAGGGATAACGTTTCTATTAACAATATCTTTCAGGACCCTTTCCTCTGTTTTATGAGCTGTGGAAAAGAAGTTCCTGTAAAATAATCTAATAGGGGGTATAGGTGTTGTGTTAGTTGTCTCTTCGGAGGTTAACCTCCGAAGAGGTTTGAATTCTTGTACCAACCCGCAGATCCTGATGTTGCAACTGCTGTGTTGTGGTCACTGTACATCTTTTGCATTGCTCTGTTTCAAATTACTTTCTTCATCTGGGATAGACTCTGTGGTATGTAAATGTCTACATTTCTCCTCTTAGTAGCAAGTTTTGCAGCTTCGTCTGCAACGTCATTTCCCATTATTCCCACATGACTTGGCACCCAGTTGATAAGTACCCGTCGGCCTTGTCGTTTGAGTGTGTGCATGAATGATAAGACATTTGTGATCAGATGGATGTTATCACATATGTGTTCCTGTTGCAAGGTTTCAATGGCGGTTCTCGAATCTGTATGGATGATAACATGTTGTCGGTGTTCAGCAAGAGCATGTTCCAAAGCCTTTAGAATGGCTAGCATCTCAGTCTGTAAAGTCGAACACCCAATTGAGAGCCTCCAACTATATACAGAGTTTCCCGCT
The DNA here is from genome assembly GCF_040958095.1 of Procambarus clarkii. Classification (NCBI taxonomy): domain Eukaryota; kingdom Metazoa; phylum Arthropoda; class Malacostraca; order Decapoda; family Cambaridae; genus Procambarus; species Procambarus clarkii. Next base: position 3,572,210 of record NC_091223.1, read on the forward strand.
TTAACTGCAGCTCCGGTTTCTTGTCCCTGCTGGTCTACTGACCCATCCGTGAAGTAAGTGAAGCTGTCGGATGCCATGTTTGCTTCTATATGCATCTGTGCAATGTGACGTAGCAGATGAGGATGTGTCTGGTTCTTCTTTCCGTCAAGAGCCATAATCTGAAAGTCTGCTGGCAGAGATTCCCAAGGGGCTTGTATAACAAAGTCTGCATGTATGTCGTCGACACCCCTCTCAGTGACTGTGTTTGCCATATCGAATGTATCGATGGCGTTTATCGCACAATGGGTCCACCTGTTGCCATTGGAGGCTCTTCTGTCCAGAGTTAGTGCTCCAGTGATCATATCTTTAAGTGAACTGATTCTAGGTCTAGTCAATATCTTGGTCAGCATGCACGCAGCAATTCCCTTTACCCTTATTTTAATCGACGTTAGCTTTGTCTCTAGTCTTAGGTTCAGGATTTTAGTCCATCTGGGAGCACCTGTTATGACTCGTAATGCATCATTTTGAAGAACCTCAACGTTTGCCCACTGACCAGGAGAAAGAGTGAGTAAGGCAGGCGCTGCATAACCAACCAGGGAACGAACGGCGTGTATGTAAAACATTCTCAACACTCTGTGTCCCGCTCCTAGACGGGGCCCTGTGATTGCTCTCATTATATTTATTCGTGACTTTGCTTTCTCCTTTAGATATTAAATTTGCTTATGGAATGTCATTTTAAAATCAATCCACACTCCGAGATATCGATATTGTGTAACCCACTGAAGGTTAATGTCCTGAATGCGTAGGTGCCTGTCTGGAGCCTTGCCACCTAGTCTCATCGCCTTAGACTTCTGTGCAGATATTTTTAGCCCTAAAACACTGCATCCAGATGTCACTTTATCTAAAGCACCTTGAGCTTTATTTAGGAGTGAAGGACCCGTAATGACTAATGCTAGATCATCAGCATAGCTTAGCAATGTAACCCCTTCTGTAAAGGACATGGTAACAAGGTTTTCCATAAGGATGTTAAAAAGAATAGGACTCCTCCTTGTGGAGTCCCATTCTCGTGCAAGTGGTAGTCCAACACTTGTCCTTGCAACTTTACTCTGGCAGACCTGTGACTTAGGTAATCTTGAATCCATGCTAGCATTTTCCCCCTCACACCTTTTTTAACTAAGGTGTGTAGTATTGCTGGCGGGCTTGCAAGTTCAAACGCTTTTTCCAGATCAAGGAAGACCACTATAGCTGGACCCGAGTTAACTGTTCCTAGTAATGTTGCTATGCAGTTTGCAGTTCCTACTCCTCTAGTGAAGCCAAATATGTGTTTATGAAGGTCTCCAGTCTTCCACAGTAGCCTATTTAAGACCATCCGTTCTGCAGTTTTACTAACGCATGATGTTAATGAAATGGGTCTGTAATTGCCAGGTTCATTCGGCTTAGGAATCGGGATGATGTCTGCTTTCTTCCAAGAGGGCGGTAGTCTGCCTTGCTGCCAAGACGCATTGATGACGTCCAATATCCCTCGGTCTCCAGCAGGACCTGCATGTGCGATCATTGAGTATGTAATGTTATCAGCACCTGGTGCAGTGTCCTTACCACCTTTTTTGGCTCTGCTTAGTTCCTGTTCGGTGAAGGGACAGTCACAGTCGTCATTTATAGCTATGCCCTCATGAATGACTGTCATCCTCTTTTGTTTTAAGTGTTCTTGCTGCCTGCGGACCATTGCAGGAAGCTGATATGAAGCTGTTCTTTCTGCAAATTGGAGAGCAAGTCTCTCAGCCTCCTGCAATGGTTGAATACATGCCTGTGGCCGGGCTGGTCGACCTGATATAGTTTTAATCTGACCCCATATCTTGCCAAGACTACTATGTTCATTTAGAGTTTGACACCACTCAAACCATCTTGCCTCCTTTACTTCTCGAGAAACTCGCCTTGCTTCAGATATCACCGCTCGTAGCAGAGTTCTTCCTTCTGGTGTGGGGTTTCTCTTTAGATGTTTTCTGAAGATATTGACTCTGTGGTTCTGTTCTTTAACGTCATTACTATAGAACCAATAGTTCTTTCGTTTCGTGTTACCTGTGATAATGATTGGAATAGCTTTGTTCGCACCAGCTGCAACGGCTTCCTGCAGATTGGTCTCGTGTATGTTCAAATCCTCAGGTGGCGTGTACGTTGCATACCATTTTTCAAGTTCTTCTTGGTATACATTCCAATTGGCCTTTCCTAAATTCCACCGAGGCTGCGCAGGAGGTGTAGGAGGTCGCGCCAGGTTGAGTGTCGTGACAGTAGCATAGTGGTCACTGGTGATCACCGGGTCTACTTCCCACTTCACCTGTTGCTGGAGTGCAGTGGAGATGAATGTAAGATCAAGGGAACCTCCAAGAATGTGAGTGGGTTCCCAAGTGTTGAGAAGTGTAATTTCAGGTACTTCTCGCAGAGCTGCAGCTAAATGGCGCCCATCTGCATTGGCTGGCCCAGTTGCACCTAACTCTGGATGATGAGCATTAAAATCTCCAGCAATAATAAAATTTTCCTGCGTGGCCAAGGCAAGCACTGCCTCTGCTTCTAGTTTACGTCTAGGAGGCTTGTAGACGTTGTATATGAGGAGCTCAAAATTAGCCATATTCACTGTAACTGCTAATACCTCTACTCCATCCCCACATGAAACTGAGTCTATTTTCTTGCTGGGTATGGTGTTTCTGACTAGGGTCATTAATCCTCTTAGTCTCCCCTGCTCATACGGTAGAACATAGTGCTGATATCCAGCTAATCTGAAGGATTTCGTGGCTGGGAAAAGAGTTTCTTCCAAAACGATTATATCTGCTTTCGTGCTGATTGCAGCCTCCTGAAGTGTGTGTTTTTTATTTCCAAGACCTTGTATGTTCCACTGCAGAATTCGTAATGGCCAGACGACGGGTTCGGGTGGTGTTGCTTGTTCTACTAGAACTCCTCCTCGGAATCGACCTCTATATTCTCCGCCTCGCAAGTCGTGTCGCTGCAAATCGGACTGCATCGATAGTTCGTGGTCATCCCCGACGTTGTTGGAATCTGTGCATAACTGTGGTCCATCGCTATGTTGTTGGAAGTGCAGCAGGTCGGACTGCATTGATTGTCCGTGGTCAACCCCGGCATTGTTGGAATCTGTGCAGAACTGTGGTCCATCACTTTGTTGTTGGTATTGCTGCAAGTCGGACTGCATTGAATGCTCGTGGCCGTTTCTTGTGTTGGCGGAACCTGCGCATCTCTGCTGTTCAATACGTCTTTGTTGGCGTTGCTGCAGATCAGACTGCATTGGCTGTTGTTGTCTGTCTCCTGTGTTGGAAGATTCTGTTGATCGTGGGTGGTCACTGCTTCTTGCAGTTGCGTTTGTGAATGTCGATGTTCCGGTGTCTTGACTAGCCGACTGTTGTTGGTAGTCAGTATGTCCAAGTTGCGTTGTTTGTCCTCTTGTGCTCCATCCTGTCGGAGACTGTCTAATTCTCGTGTAACTGTGGTCTGCTGCACGATCTTGTCCATTATCACACAATTGATGTCTTGAGTCTGTTGTTGTGAGGCGTTCTGCGTCATCTGTAGGCAATTGATAATGGTCTCTGCCATGATCTTCACGATGGTTTTCAGCTGGACCTCGGTAAAACTGTATAGCTGGTGAGTAGATTCCGAAAGTAAGTGTTTTCTGCTCTTTTGCATTTGCTGGACTTCTGCAACACTTTCGTGTAATGTCTGATTCGGAATTGACAGATTCGGGAAATTTTGCTCTGTGAGAGCGGGTGGCTGTTGTGGCTGTGCACGAGTGTTCCAGACGTTGGTGTTGGTGGATGTATTGCTGGGCAGTGTGTTGATCCTAGCCTGAGCTGTCTGCACTTTTTGTTTCCGTGCAGAGCAGGTTTTGCTCCAGGCATGATGTTTGCCTCCACAATTTGGACATTTGGCTGTAGTGGTCTGGTTTGCCTTGTGCTTGGCAATACAGTCTTTGGTGGGATGTCTCAGGCTGCACACTCCGCACCTCTCCTGTCCTGTGCAGCGGGACTGATGGTGGCCGTATTTCTGACACCTGAAGCAGCGTAGGGGTTCCGGGACGTATGGCCTCTGTCGGTATGTCCCCCAATTTCCAAGACCGAAAGTTTCTGGCACACGTCCCATGACGGTCACCAGAACCTGACCCGTCGCCGCCTTGTCTACTTTTGTGTGGCAACGTTCCGCATTCAGGACTTGCTTGTGTTCTAGCACTGGATCCAGGGGAAAGTCGATTGGGTAACCCAAAAGCACGACTCGTGTGCGTCGTTCTGAAGGGTCCAGCTTTACCAAGCACACAGGTTTCCCCTGCAGGACTCTTACCTTCTCTAAGTAATGTGCAGTCTGTTGGTCTTGAGGTGTCAGTATTATTTCTCCCTTCAGGTTGACTGTAATGGAAAGTTTGAGCTCTGGTTGTTCTTTTTCCCTCGCCGTTACTACTCCATATGCTGTAGGAAAGTGGTCGGTCTGCATGATCTTGAATTTTGGAAGATGTGCAGAGGCTGGCGATGTCTGGTGTGAGACTGGTGGTGTCCTCCCCTGTCTCATACTGCTGTCCTGCGGCTGGGCTGTGGAGAGAGGAACAATGGCTGACACTGGCTGGCGTGAAACTGGTGGTGTCCTCTCCAGACTCACACTGCTGTCCTGCGGCTGTGTTGTGGACATGGAAGCATTGACTGACACTGGCTGGTGTGTGACTGACGCCGGCCCCTCTAGGTCCATTACGACCGCTGACTTGCTGGTAGAAGCAAGTGGTAAAGCCTCGATAGCAGTTTTCTTTGGTGCCTGCTGCACATCGGTCCACCGTCCCTCCTCGTCCGAAAGCTGCTTCCATTCCCTCTTGCGCTGAGCCTTCCCCATGGCTCTCTTCACGTAGTGAGAACCGACTCAAACTACCGGAGCGAGCAGGCGACACGTCCTCACTGCACGGTAGCTCAGGAGCAACTCCAGTATATATATATAAATCTTGACGGATGCGAATGGAACGTTGTGTGAAAATTTCAAAGCAATCGGTGAAGAACTTTCGGAGATTAGCGATTTTGCACAAAATCCTCATACTGTAATGCTCCCGTGAGCCTCTGGTCTAAGTACAAACAATGGCTGCCCCTCCTTCCTCACTGACGCTACTGGCCTACATTGTCCAGATGACAGTCAGTCTGGTGTTGACAAAGGCTTTAACAAAGCCAAAACGTTCACCTCATTTCATATTTCTCTGTGGATTTTCCGCATATATATATATATTAGTATATTTTGGTAGCAGTCTTTCCTGTAGACATATATTATTAAATATGACCGAAAAAGATATATAAATATATATTCTACCCACTTCAAGACTCCGCTCTAATATAGAAGCATCAATGTGGGAACCGACCTGTGAGATTTATATTTATTTAATTTATATGAATTTATATATACGTTAATTTATATACTTCGATAGCAATTTGTATGATGATAAGTGGACTGTATTTCTGCAATAATCTCATAATCTCACAAATCGATCCTCTACACATTAAGGGGTTTATTAAATTTATATATATGCAGCCAATCAAACTACAGTATTAGACTACATACATTGAAGAGGTTCCTTATCTTATTTGTACAGCAGGCCTTAGTCCACCAGGTATAACCAGGATGTAGACACCACATTTTCCCTCTTTGAGGTAGCTTCCATCACCCTGGTAACTGATGCACAAAGCATGCTTCCTCGTCTTGACCTGTCAAAAGGGCGCTAGCTGTGAAGCCAGAATCCTAGTATATGACAACTATATCAGAGAAAACACTGTACATGGAACTATGAAGACCTGGGCTTAATTACCTTTAGTATGAGGCTATTTCGTGCTCTAACCGGCTCACCCTACCTAATGACATTAATGGCCATAAATGATAGATAAATGGGTTTCGGCAGAACACTTAACTTGAATTTGTTGACAGCGTGTTGATAATGGTACACCTTTGGTTTCCATAACACTTCGTCCAAGTAAAATTAACAGGAGCTGTATTTGCTCCCGTGAGCCTCTGGTCTAAGTACAAACAATGGCTGCCCCTCCTTCCTCACTGACGCTACTGGCCTACATTGTCCAGATGACAGTAAGTGATAGAAGGGTCACATTTACTCTACTTTAATATTGATAATTAAGTTAATTTATATGAAATGTTTTTATGATGGTAAAGTCCAAAGACTAATGTATTTAAGAATAATTCCCAGCAGAATAGCTGGTGAATTTATAATAGTATGTGGTGATGATATCCCGTTTTCTATAGATGGGAATTCCACTACAGTTACATTTTCTATGGGTAACTTGTTTATACAACACAGCAATATTATGTCTGTATGATTATTAAATGGTGTCAGATTTTCCAACATAATTCCCCAGGGGCTGCTCACGGGTCGAAGTCCTATTTAGAACAGACGAACACCGATACTCCTCCTTCGAATTATTAGATTAATTTGATGTTAGTAGTTAGTAATCACACATTTGTGCGTCTGTTCGTACAGGACGGATGTCGCATACTAGAGTTGCAGGGGTTAGAAGTCTAATGCGATTTCATTTCCCTGTCAACTCTTGAAAGGCAAATATTCAAGCCTAATTACATATTATTTAACCCAGAAGACTGAATGTGATCAAGTACTACAGTCAAGTATGATTCAGGGACTGCAGTGAGATCAGTGACATTAGATATAACTTGAAGTTTGTTCAGGTAACTGGTCACTGATGTATAAACACTGAGGCCCATGGAATACATCTTGATTAAATAATAAATGTATCAAATCAGTCATCAGCTTTATTGGGGTTTAATTTAGTTAATAGATTCAGAAGATTGAATAGCTCATCATTAAAGTAAAGTATGGTTCTGAGACTGCAGTGGGTTCAGTGACATTGGTCGCAGTGACTTGTAGCTGGTTTAGGCTACTGTTCACTGATTTGCCACTGAGGCCTCATGTACTCATCTTCAGCTTTAAATGATGATACTAACATCAACCTCTGTTGGTATAGTCAGCTGTAATCTCCTTAGTATAATGCTACTGGAGAAATATAATCAGCTGACAGATTTAGATTTCTACTGGTATTGTTTATCTGCAGGCATAGGTCTCCTCAGGCTTGATACTGGGCCTGAGAGTAATTTACCTCCTGCAGAGTTTAACATGGTTATGCCCTGATATTTAGTAGGGCTACCAATGAATCGATGGCAATAGTCTGTCCCTACAAGGAGACCGAAGTCGTTGAGGTGATCAGACTTAATATTATCTGCCAATTTTATTCCTCTATTTCTCAGGAATTTGGCTGTTGCTCTCAGACCTTGAACTTGTAGGTCTACTGGTATTTTGTCCACCACAATGGCTTGTACTCTACAGACATACCTGTCTAAACGTACTGATGGTTGTACCACCTGGTAGACTCGAGGTCCTGCATCTGTTGCAAACCCTGAGATATTGAAGGACATCTGGGCTACAGGCCTTAATTGTAGTTCATCTGCCAACTTTTTAGTGACATATGTTCTTTGGGACCCTTGGTCTAGCAACCCACGGGTATGGACCTTGGCCCTCTTATTCTGGATGGTAATTTGGGCAGTAGGCAAAGTCGTATTACCTTTAGACTTTGCCGATTGGACACTCTTTGTTTGTTGCACCTTGCAGTACTGTACTGTGGTGGGAATGCTATCTTCCACCTTGGGTCTTGAATACGTTAATTTCGTATATTTGCACAGTGCTGCATGGTGCCTACCTCTTCTACACCTGTTGCAGGTGTTGAATTGGGTATCACAATAGTCTATGTTGTGTGACTGGAGACACCTTGAACATCTCCCTAATTCCTGGAGTCGCTCAATACGAGTGTCTCTGGTTGGATAATTAGCACAACAGTATGTTGAATGTTTCTTTTTGCAGAACATACATGTCCCCCAGCCTACTGCACGTTTGGAAGTTACCGGTTTGGGTGAACTAGTAACAGTAGGCTTGGAGGAGGATGCTGCATTGTCAGATTTTCTGCAACTTGATGTTTGAGTAATTGGTTGATGTTTATTTGGGGTAGTTGTTTTACCCTTTAATTGACTATTATTTTCTATTTCTGAAGGCTTGCATGAGGCTCTAACTTCCTCATTTGCACGTCGTTTGTTTATTATGGAATGCAAACCTTCAGTGATGTCCTGTACTGTCAGGATGGTGTTATGTTGATGTGCATATAATTCATCTAGTATATCGCTGGACAATTTTCGTTGAAGGACTACTTTGGTCATCCATTCACTAGTAGTTATATCAACCTTAAGACTGAATGTTCTTAGTAGTGACTCAAACTCCATGCTGAAGGCTTGTAATGAGTCAGCAGTCTGATCAGGTTGAGGTAAATCCAGCAATTGTAGTACTAGATGTATGACAGTTTTCTCATTGCCAGCATTATTCCTAGGAAGCTGGACTGGGAAATTAGTGCCGTCGCTATTTTCATTTACATTTTCTACTACTTGTTCAGCTTCACCTCTAGCTTGGAGGCATGTTAACTTAGTAGCCTCAGGTATTGGGTTTTCAGAATCCACAGAGACTGTGGATAAATTGTCTGAGAACTGCTTAATTTCTGGTGGTATAATATTAGGTGAAGGTGTAGTGGGTGAAGCTTTACTGGGTGAAGCTTTATCCTTGTTGATTAAAGGATCTAATCTGGCTTGACATTTATTCTCAAAATGATCCAGATCATCCATAACATTATCTACTTTATTTGATGTACTTGCTAATTGTTCTGATTCAATTATCCTGTGTAAATGTTCCAACCTGCCTTGAGTTCCTTCTTCATATTGTGCTAGGTCAGACAGGAATGGTTCCACATCTTCAACTACTACGTCGTCGTGGACTTGATTTTGGTAAGATTTCCTATTTGCTTTCAATATATGCAATTGGGTTTGAATCTGTAACAGTGGTATTTTCAACCGATGATAATTAATTACAGGCTCATATAACAACTGTTCATATTGGTTGAGATCCCTTGTTAGTTGGCGTTTGCTTGCTATTAAAGCACGCTTTGCTTTCTGTGGATTAGTCATGGTGACTTGTTAATTGGGCACCACTGGCTCATAAATTGTGAGCAAGTACTGATGGTAGCCTAGGATAAAATTCTGCACTCACTAGGCGATAATCCTACCTCTACTAGAGGTTAGCACTTAAAATTAATACACATTATATATATTGTTGGGGTTTACCGGTGAGCAACCGTAATCAGCACTAATCCTGGCAAGGTCGCCAATGTTGGGGTTTACACTTACTCTCGGGTGATCTACAGTATACTTTCAATGTCACTCACCGTAGCCCTGCGGGTCTTCACTCTAATCCTCTCGGCGCCACTGCACGCCAGGAGAGTATCCCAGTCAATCCCAACCGGCCTCTGATTGAGAAGGAGTGGGAACACAACTCGTTCACTTAACTGTTATGTGTCCGCCCCAACAATAGGGCTTTACTATTAACCACAAGGTCGCCAACTGGTGTTTTCGGTGTCCAGTAACACGTCAGTGGACTGGTTGAATTTGTGGTATCCTTGGCAAGGTCACACTCAATAGATCAGGAATCAGGCAGGTACTTACTTTTATCACTCTTCGCTCTCAAGTATAATATAGCCACAAGATAAATAGAGGGGATGATATAAACACAAAAGTATTTTGTATTTTACTTAAAATTCATTCAAAGATGTCACAAGGTCATATCAATAAACAATCAGCTGATCCAGGCGGGAGTCGGTCGTTCCCACGTATATTATGCACTCACTACGGTGGCAACACTCCCCCTCTCGTCAATGTCACAATCAGCTGAGCACCCCCTTTCCGCGCGAAAGTTTATTGCTTGTTTCTCTAGCGGCACGCGCGCTGTTTCTTTAAGCTCTCAAAGATCACTAGAAGTTCGCACACTCGATATTTGCAACAATAGCACACATTATTTCGCTACACTGTACTTGGGCTCAAACAATCGTTTCTATAATAAATGCGACAATAATTCACTGTAATGGTTTTATACACTGCCCTTCATTTCAATGATATCTTATGAAGTATTTAACACTGGAGTTCTCAGTACTTCCTTTCGTGGGCGATAACGCAATAAATCACTGCACTCGCAAATAGTTATTCAATGCACGAACATAGACATATATAATATAGATAAATCAGACATCAATAAATGGTAAATAAATAGTTACTGGGCACATAGCCTAACTTCCAAATACTGGCATGATATTATATATAATTTCTCACTATATGTTCACATCAAAGTCTCATGAAAGACATTCTCAACACATTAAATTCCTCACTTATTCCGGGTGCCTATACACACCAATAATAATATATATAAGTATCGTGAGTACTCTTGATAGTACTATTCTGCACACTGGTGCCTTACTGTGACATTGGTGAGCCTTGCTCACGACATACAAAATCCTCAGGCTAAATAATATAGCCGAATAATATAGCTGACTAAAGGGGAATTGGGAGGGAAACTAGAACCACCTACTTCCACCTATCCTCCGATAAGAGTTGAGATGTAGCTCCTGGTCCTCGTGTCGGGAACGCCCCTACACACACACGTTGTCGTGTCCTCCAGGAACCCAATCACTGTCCCACCGTTTAGCGCGTCGTCTCCATGCCTTCTTCCCTGCAGGTCCGTGCTCCTCCTCGGCTTCTTGTAGGGTTGGAGTCGGTCTCCTGGCCGTCGACTTGTCCCAGCTACGGCTGTCTGCCTACTTCTCGGCTGCAGTCGTCCGGATTCCCAACTAGTCCTCTTCTTCCTCTGCTACCCAGTGGCTCTGGTCAGCCACTACGCCATCACAAATGGGTGAACTGCCTCAGACGTCGCCTACGTCACTGCACAGACTTCACTTCTTCTTGCACAGTACCTGTCCTGGAGCACTTGTTGCTCAATAACCGTCGATTCCCTCTCTGGTTCAACACATGAACTAAGGAAGACCTCACAGAGTACTGGCAGACTTCAGGTGACGCGTAAATTCCACGGGAGCGGGAAACAACTGTCAAACTGACAGGACCAATCATCGCACGTCCAACCTCCTTGACGTGTCATGTCTGACTGATGGCGCCAACGCAGCACGCTGCCCGGACCCCCTTTCTTCGTGATGTCACTTTCGCCACGGGAGGTTTTCATTGGCTCCCTGTGCCACATTGCTGTCGGTGACCAATCCGGTGTCACTGACGTCACCGTTTTGGCGGGGAAACAGGAGAGCCAGCGCCATCTTGGCTTCCTAAAGGGCCTAAACCACAGGCCAAAATATTATTGTTTCACAAATTTCTCGGCTCTCCGAGAACACTCCACTCTCCCACATATATCAAATTGATGCCTGCGACGTAGAGAACGCTTGGGTAAAGTGGACATGACTCTTACTGCAGGCGTGGGAGAAATATAAGGGGGTGGAACACCATCACATACCCCTCCCCTTAAAATAAGAGTCATGTCTGGTTAGTGTATACGGGATAGGGCATCTGCTACCACGTTGTCCTTCCCCTTGATGTGCTTGATTTCCAGCCGGTACTCTTGCAGTAACAACGCCCACCTCGTCAGACGTTGGTTGGAGTTCTTCATTTTATACAAAAAGGTGAGAGGGTTGTGATCTGTGAATACCGGGACAGGTCTCGCCCCTCCCGCGTACACATCAAAGTGCTTCAGGGCCATCACTAGCGCCAATACCTCTTTCTCAACGGTGCTATAGGCCCGTTGGTATTTTACAAACTTCTTCGAGTAGAACGCTACTGGCCTATGTACTTCACTCCTTTCTTGAGCCAACATGGCCCCTATTCCAACGTCGCTGGCGTCTACGTACAGGATGAATCCGGCTGCGAAATCTGGGGATATCAACACCGGGGCCTCCGTCAACAATTTCTTGGTCTTTTCAAAAGACTCTTGGCAGGCCTCTCCCCATCTCCACCGTACATTCTTGGAGAGTAGCTCGGTTAGGGGATGCGCTACCGTGGAGAAATTCCTTCAGAACCCACGATAGTACCCTATCATCCCGAGGTACCTTAGCAACTCCTTACGCGTCCTGGGCACGGGGTATTCCTTAATGGCTGATACTTTGTGATCAACAGGGGTGACTTCACCTTGGCCGATGACAAAACCAAGGTACTCTAAGTGAGCCTTCCCAAACTCACTCTTGGCCAAATTTACAGTCAAGTTAGCCTCCTCTAGCCTTCTGAACAATTCCCTGAGTCTCTCCAGATGCGTCTTCCAATCGTCGGCGTACACGACGATGTCATCGATGTAAACTGTGCAGCCCGCGGCACCCCTTAACAGCTCATTCATCATACGCTGGAAGCAGCTGCCGCTGTTTTTCATTCCGAAGGGCAACACCATGTACTGGTACAGCCCGTCAGGAGTTGCGAAAGCTGATATCTTCCTGGTCTCAGGAGTCAAAGAGATCTGGTAGTACTCCTTGAGCAGATCGACCTTGGATACGTACCGTGCACTGCCCACCTGGTCAATGCAATCGCTCACTCTTGGCATGGGGGTGAGAATCTGCCACTGTGATGGAGTTCACCCTCCTGTAATCTGTACAAAAGCGGTAGGTTCCGTTGCTTTTCCTCACCAACAAGCATGGGGAACTCCACTCACTTTTACTGGGCTCCGCAAGGTCGTTCTCAAGGAGATACTCCACCTCCTTTCTCATCAGCTCTCGCTTCTCCGGGCTCACCCTATATGCGCTCTGCTTGATGGGCCTGGCGTCCCTCACCTCTACCTCGTGCGTTACACTCTTGTGTCGTCGGGGCACGTCGGTGAAGAGGGAGGCATTCTCTCTCAGTAGGTTCGTCAGGTCCGCTCTCTGTTGCCCTTCCAGATGTAGTAGCTTGTCCTTGATCTTCGCCAGGCTCTCAGTGTTGGTGAGACGGGTGCCATCCGCCCTGGACCACTTTCCTTCCTCCTCCGGGAGTTCTTGGTCCACCTGTACGCACAGAATTGTCTTCTGCTGGGGTTCTCGGTTCACCGTTTCGTCCTGCCTGGCGGCTCCTCCTTCCACAGTGAAGAAAGGTTTCAGGCGGTCTACGTGACACACCTGCTTCTTGCGGGGTCTATCCGGCTTCCCAATTTCATATGACACAGGACCCAACCGCCGCAGCACCTGGTATGGTCCCTCGAACCGCGACTCGGTCACCCTACCTTTACCTGGCAGCAAAACCATCACTTGGGATCCGACCTGGAAATCCCTCTGCGTAGCTCTCTTGTCGTACCACTCTGACATCTTACGCTGCGCCTCCTTCAGGTGTTTCCCAGCTAGTTCCTTCGCTAGAGTGAGACGTTCTTTGAACTTCTGGACATATTCATTCACCGTTCCCACGGTCGCTCCTGGTGTCCATTGTTCCCTCAGCATGGACAGAGGACTTCGCACCTCGTGTCCATACACTAGCTGGAATGGTGAGAATCCTAATGATTCTACCACCGCGTTACGTATGGCAAATAACGCGGGGTATACAACCTCTTCCCACTCAGCCCCCTGTTCTGCGCAGAATACTCTCAGCACGGTCTTTAAGGTGGAATGAAATCTTTCGATCGCCCCCTGCGACTGCGGTCGGTAGGGCGACGACCGAATCTGAGTCACTCCCCATCCTGTCACCGTCTGTCGGAACCACTTAGACTGGAATATACTTCCGCAGTCTGTCTGAATCTCTCTGGGCATCCCCACCCAAGAGAAAAATCGTTGTAGTTGGCCGGCTACTCCCTTCGACGTCAAACGTCGCATCGGGACGGCTTCTGGAAATCTGGTGGACACACACATTATCGTCATCAGGTAGGTATTCCCTCTCTTCGTTCTTGGCAACGGACCCACTCCGTCAACTAACAGACGCTCGAATGCAGGACCAAATGCTGGAACAGGGATCAATGGGGCCTTTGGTATCGCGGATTGGCTCTTTCCTGCCCTCTGGCACGGTAAGCACGTCTTACAATAACGCCGCACCTCGGCGTTCTTACCTGGCCAGTAAAAGTAATCCCTGATCCTTCGCAGCGTCTTGGTCACCCCCAGGTGACCTGCCGAGTCCATGGAGTGTGCTAGGTCCAACACGGCCGCTCTGCACTGGGCCGGCAACACTACCTGGTGCCTCGTACTTAGAGACTCTTCTCCGGCCTCCATCCTCACAGGTCTCCACTGTCTCATCAGCATGCCGTCTTGAATGTAAAAATGGGTAGCCTTCTCAGGACCAACACGTCCTCCTTTGGCCTCACTACCCAATTCGGGGAACTCCATCTGCTGCAACTCTCCAAGACGAGTGCGGTCTACCCCAAAAGAACTGGTGAGGGTCACCTGCAACTCACCATTCGGCTTGTCTTCGCCCTCCGCTCGTTCTCCGGGTCCTATGAAGAGGTGATCTATTCCCAGGCTGTCGGACGTCTCCTCAGCCCCATCAGATCCACAACCTCCTTGTTCTTCGCGCTGTCTCGGCATCACCGCACAAACTGGGAACGCCACCGGGGCGATTCCCTTCTCGTCCCCACAGGCGTTTAACTCTCCGCCCGTTTCCCTGTATTGCTCTAGGCACTCCTCGCCTTTCACGAGATTCGGGAGGACATATCCTCCACATGCGTCGTTTCCCAAGATGACCTGTGCCTCCATCTTGGGCATTGATGTACAGACCCCCACCACAAGGGTCTGGCAGCCATAATCGGAATTCAAAGTTACCTGGTGTAGGGGCATCCTCACTGGGCCTCCCACAATGGTCACACTTGCCACCCCCACACTGGTACTCTCGTAACCCTCGGGGAACAGGGTTTCACTCACCAGGGTAAAATCGGCCCCAGTGTCTCTCAATATCTTCACTGGGATGGGGTCTGCGTCCCCCATCCTCACGGTTCCCTGACACACGAATGGGTGAACTTTCTTCTCCCCACTCAGTACGGGTTCATCCCGCACCCTCTCGGCCATCTGGTCCTCGAACCTCACTAAAGCAACGTGCCCCCGCTGCTTAGGGCGTCTTCATTCCCGCGCGACGTGTCCGATTATTCCGCAGTTGTAGCAGCGGACCCTCGTCGGAGACCATCCGCCACCACTCGCCTTAGCGCTGCCTCCAGAGGCCGTCGCTCCCTGTGTCTTTCTCGCACCATCTGTCGACTCCTTTGTCGCAGCAACAGCTCCCGAGCTCTCCGCTTGGTTCTTCTTTATAGGCTCTACAGCACCTTTTGATCCTCTGTTGTCCCAACTCGAGAGGTGGGACTTGGGGGAACTCGCTCCCGTCCTCCATCTATCCGTCCTCCTATAATTCCTATTGTTTCCGGAGTATACGGGTGGTCGGTGCTGTCCCTCTCGGCGTGGGCGTAATGCTTCTTCTAGCATGTCGGCTCTGTCGGCTGCGGCCCTCAGGTCCTTTATGTCCGCCTCCTTTACTCTCACCCTGATCTCAGGAGAGAGCACGGACATAAACTTTTCCATGACCATTAGCTCCTTGACCTCTTCAACCGACCTCGCTCCTTCAGAGCCCAGCCACTTAAGGAACTTCCTCTCCATATCCCTCGCCGTCTCCGCATAAGACTTTCCTGGTGAACGGGTACATTCCCTGAACCTCTTCCTGTAACATTCCGGCGTGAGCTTGAAGGAATGGAGCACAGCTCGTTTTACCGCATCGTAGTTGGTGCATTCTTGGAAGTCGAGCATAGTGTAGGCTTCACGAGCTTCACCTGTGAGCCTCCCTTGAACTAGCTCCGCCCACTCCGCCCTCGGCCACCTCTTCAAAGCTGCAACCCTTTCGAAGTGGTCGAAGAAACTTTCGGCTTCATTAGGCACAAAGACTGGCAGATCTCGTTCCCTCACTCGTCGGTCTTCCTGTTGCGGCGGAGCAGGTGCACCTAGTCCTAGTTCAGCTCGCTTCAGCTCCACCTCCTTGTTGGCTTCTATCTCCTGCTGTCTCATCCTAGCTTCTCGCTCGTGTTCTTCCCTGCGTAGCTGTGCTTCTCGCTCTTGTTCTTCCCTGTGCAGCTGTGCTTCTTTTCTCCTCAGCTGCGCTTCTGCTTCTCGCTCTTCTTTGCGCTGCTGTGCTTCTCGCTCTTCACGCTTCAGCTGTGCTTCTCGCTCTTCACGCTTCAGCTGTGCTTCTGCTTCTCGCTCTTCCCGCTTCAGTTGTGCTTCCAGCTGCAACTTCATTATTTCCAGCTTAACGCTGTGCCTGCTGCCGCTGGATCCCCTGCTGCTTCCACCAATACTCAGGTGTTCTCCCACACTGGCAGGTGTTTGGGGCCGTTCCTCCCCCAAAGCTTCGTCTCGTGCCCTGAGCTGTGCCATTATCTCCAGTCTTCTTTCTCCCACTCTGGCAGATCTCAGCTTTATTCCAAAATGGTCTGCTATTGCCTGTAACTGTGCCTTGGTGCACTCCTCCAGCACCTGTTCATCTCTAGTGTCAATAAACCTTGTTACTTTATCATCCTCCATCTTGTGCTACGAGTGATAACCTGCACCTGATCTCTAATACCACTGCCAACTACCACCACTGCAACCTTTATTTCGATCGTGATCCTGGCGAGGTCGCCAATGTTGGGGTTTTCCGGTGAGCAACCGTAATCAGCACTAATCCTGGCAAGGTCGCCAATGTTGGGGTTTACACTTACTCTCGGGTGATCAACAGTATACTTTTAATGTCACTCACTGTAGCCCTGCGGGTCTTCACTCTAATCCTCTCGGCGCCATTGCACGCCAGGAGAGTATTCCAGTCAATCCCAACCGGCCTCTGATTGAGAAGGAGTGGGAACACAACTCGTTCACTTAACTGTTATGTGCCCGCCCCAACAATAGGGCTTTACTATTAACCACAAGGTCGCCAACTGGTGTTTTCGGTGTCCAGTAACACGTCAGTGGGCTGGTTGAATTTGTGGTATCCTTGGCAAGGTCACACTCAATAGATCAGGAATCAGGCAGGTACTTACTTTTATCACTCTTCGCTCTCAAGTATAATATAGCCACAAGATAAATGGAGGGGATGATATAAACACAAAAGTATTTTGTATTTTACTTAAAATTCATTCAAAGATGTCACAAGGTCATATCAATAAACAATCAGCTGATCCAGGTGGGAGTCGGTCGTTCCCACGTATATTATGCACTCACTATGGTGGCAACACTCCCCCTCTCGTTAATGTCACAATCAGCTGAGCGCCCCCTTCCGCGCGAAAGTTTATTGCTTGTTTCTCTAGCGGCACGCGCGCTGTTTCTTTAAGGTCTCAAAGATCACTAGAAGTTCGCACACTCGATATTTGCAACAATAGCACGTATTATTTCGCTACACTGTACTTGGGCTCAAACAATCGTTTCTATAATAAATGCGACAATAATTCACTGTAATGGTTTTCTACACTGCCCTTCATTTCAATGATATCTTATGAAGTATTTAACACTGGAGTTCTCAGTACTTCCTTTCGTGGGCGATAACGCAATAAATCACTGCACTCACAAATGGTTATTCAATGCACGAACATAGACATATATAATATAGATAAATCAGACATCAATAAATGGTAAATAAATAGTTACTGGGCACATAGCCTAACTTCCAAATACTGGCATGATATTATATATAATTTCTCACTATATGTTCACATCAAAGTCTCATGAAAGACATTCTCAACACATTAAATTCCTCACTTATTCCGGGTGCCTATACACACCAATAATAATATATATAAGTATCGTGAGTACTCTTGATAGTACTATTCTGCACACTGGTGCCTTACTGTGACATTGGTGAGCCTTGCTCACGACATACAAAATCCTCAGGCTAAATAATATAGCCGAATAATATAGCTGACTAAAGGGGAATTGGGAGGGAAACTAGAACCACCTACTTCCACCTATCCTCCGATGAGAGTTGAGATGTAGCTCCTGGTCCTCGTGTCGGGAACGCCCCCACACACACGTTATCGTGTCCTCCAGGAACCCAATCACTGTCCCACCGTTTAGCGCGTCGTCTCCGTGCCTTCTTCCCTGCAGGTCCGTGCTCCTTCTCGACTTCTTGTAGGGTTGGAGTTGGTCTCCTGGCCGTCGACTTCTCCCAGCTACGGCTGTCCGCCTACTTCTCGGCTGCAGTCATCCGGATTCCCAACTAGTCCTCTTCTTCCTCTGCTACCCAGTGGCTCTGGTCAGCCACTACGTCGTCACGAATGGGTGAACTGCCTCAGACGTCGCCTACGTCACTGCACAGACTTCACTTCTTCTTGCACAGTCCCTGTCCTGGAGCACTTGTTGCTCAATAACCGTCGATTCCCTCTCTGGTTCAACACATGAACTAAGGAAGACCTCACAGAGTACTGGCAGACTTCAGGTGACGCGTAAATTCCACGGGAGCGGGAAACAACTGTCAAACTGACAGGACCAATCGTCGCACGTCCAACCTCCTTGACGTGTCGTGTCTGACTGATGGCGCCAACGCGGCGCGCTGCCCGGACCCCCTTTCTTCGTGACGTCACTTTCGCCACGGGAGGTTTTCATTGGCTCCCTGTGCCACATTGCTGTCGGTGACCAATCCGGTGTCACTGACGTCACACCGTTTTGGCGGGGAAACAGGAGAGCCAGCGCCATCTTGGCTTCCTATAGGGCCTAAACCACAGGCCAAAATATTATTGTTTCACAAATTTCTCGGCTCTCCGAGAACACTCCACTCTCCCACATATATCAAATTGATGCCTGCGACGTAGAGAACGCTTGGGTAAAGTGGACATGACTCTTACTGCAGGCGTGGGAGAAATATAAGGGAGGAACACCGTCACATACCCCTCCCCTTAAAATAAGAGTCATGTCTGGTTAGTGTATACGGGATAGGACATCTGCTACCACGTTGTCCTTCCCCTTGATGTGCTTGATTTTCAGCCGGTACTCTTGCAGTAACAACGCCCACCTCGTCAGACGTTGGTTGGAGTTCTTCATTTTATACAAAAAGGTGAGAGGGTTGTGATCTGTGAATACCAGGACAGGTCTCGCCCCTCCTCCCACGTACACATCAAAGTGCTTCAGGGCCATCACTAGCGCCAATGCCTCTTTCTCAACGGTGCTATAGGCCCGTTGGTATTTTACAAACTTCTTCGAGTAGAACGCTACTGGCCTATGTGCTTCACTCCTTTCTTGAGCCAACATGGCCCCTATTCCAACGTCGCTGGCGTCTACGTACAGGATGAATCCGGCTGCGAAATCTGGGGATATCAACACCGGTGCCTATGTCAACAATTTCTTGGTCTTTTCAAAAGACTCTTGGCAGGCCTCTCCCCATCTCCTTCGTACATTCTTGGAGATTAGCTCGGTTAGGGGATGCGCTACCGTGAAGAAATTCCTGCAGAACCCACGATAGTACCCTATCATCCCGAGGTACCTTAGCAACTCCTTACGCGTCCTGGGCACGGGGTATTCCTTAATGGCTGATACTTTGTGATCAACAGGGGTGACTTCACCTTGGCCGATGACAAAACCAAGGTACTCTAAGTGAGCCTTCCCAAACTCACTCTTGGCCAAATTTACAGTCAAGTTAGCCTCCTCTAGCCTTCTGAACAATTCCCTGAGTCTCTCCAGATGCGTCTTCCAATCGTCGGCGTACACGACGATGTCATCGATGTAAACTGTGCAGCCCGCGGCACCCCTTAACAGCTCATTCATCATACGCTGGAAGCAGCTGCCGCTGTTTTTCATTCCGAAGGGCAACACCATGTACTGGTACAGCCCGTCAGGAGTTGCGAAAGCTGATATCTTCCTGGCCTCAGGAGTCAAAGAGATCTGGTAGTACCCCTTGAGCAGATCGACCTTGGATACGTACCGTGCACTGCCCACCTGGTCAATGCAATCGCTCACTCTTGGCATGGGGTGAGAATCTGCCACTGTGATGGAGTTCACCCTCCTGTAATCTGTACAAAAGCGGTAGGTTCCGTCGCTTTTCCTCACCAACAAGCATGGGGAACTCCACTCACTTTTACTGGGCTCCGCAAGGTCGTTCTCAAGGAGATACTCCACCTCCTTTCTCATCAGCTCTCGCTTCTCCGGGCTCACCCTATATGCGCTCTGCTTGATGGCCCTGGCGTCCCTCACCTCTACCTCGTGCGTTACACTCTTGTGTCGTCGGGGCACGTCGGTGAAGAGGGAGGCATTCTCTCTCAGTAGGTTCGTCAGGTCCGCTCTCTGTTGCCCTTCCAGATGTAGTAGCTTGTCCTTGATCTTCGCCAGGCTCTCAGTGTTGGTGAGACGGGTGCCATCCGCCCTGGACCACTTTCCTTCCTCCTCCGGGAGTTCTTGGTCCACCTGTACGCACAGAACTGTCTTCTGCTGGGGTTCTCGGTTCACCGTTCCGTCCTGCCTGGCGGCTCCTCCTTCCACAGTGCAGAAAGGTTTCAGGCGGTCTACGTGACACACCTGCTTCTTGCGGGGTCTATCCGGCTTCCCAATTTCATATGACACAGGACCCAACCGCCGCAGCACCTGGTATGGTCCCTCGAACCGCGACTCGGTCACCGTATCTTTACCTGGCAGCAAAACCATCACTTGGGATCCGACCTGGAAATCCCTCTGCGTAGCTCTCTTGTTGTACCACTCCGACATCTTACGCTGCGCCTCCTTCAGGTGTTTCCCAGCTAGTTCCTTCGCTAGAGTGAGACGTTCTTTGAACTTCTGGACATATTCATTCACCGTTCCCACGGTCGCTCCTGGTGTCCATTGTTCCCTCAGCATGGACAGAGGACTTCTCACCTCGTGTCCATACACTAGCTGGAATGGTGAGAATCCTAATGATTTTACCACCGCGTTACGTATGGCAAATAACGCGGGGTATACAGCCTCATCCCACTCAGCCCCCTGTTCTGCGCAGAATACTCTCAGCACGGTCTTTAAGGTGGAATGAAATCTTTCGATCGCCCCCTGCGACTGCGGTCGGTAGGGAGACGACCGAATCTGAGTCACTCCCCATCCTGTCACCGTCTGTCGGAACCACTTAGACTGGAATATACTTCCGCAGTCTGTCTGAATCTCTCTGGGCATCCCCACCCAAGAGAAAAATCGTTGTAGTTGGCCGGCTACTCCCTTCGACGTCAAACGTCGCATCGGGACGGCTTCTGGAAATCTGGTGGACGCACACATTATCGTCATCAGGTAGGTATTCCCTCTCTTCGTTCTTGGCAACGGACCCACTCCGTCAACTAACAGACGCTCGAATGCAGGACCAAACGCTGGAACAGGGATCAATGGGGCCTTTGGTATCGCGGATTGGCTCTTCCCTGCCCTCTGGAACGGTAAGCACGTCTTACAATAACGCCGCACCTCGGCGTCCATACCTGGCCAGTAAAAGTAATCCCTGATCCTTCGCAGCGTCTTGGTCACCCCTAGGTGACCTGCCGAGTCCACGGAGTGCGCTAGGTCCAACACGGCCGCTTTGCACTGGGCCGGCAACACTACCTGGTGCCTCGTACTTAGAGACTCTTCTCCGGCCTCCATCCTCACAGGTCTCCACTGTCTCATCAGCATGCCGTCTTGAATGTAAAAATGGGTAGCCTTCTCAGGACCAACACGTCCTCCTTTGGCCTCACTACCCAATTCGGGGAACTCCATCTGCTGCAACTCTCCAAGACGAGTGCGGTCTACCCCAAGAGAACTGGTGTGGGTCACCTGCAACTCACCATTCGGGCTGTCTTCGCCCTCCACTCGTTCTCCGGGTCCTATGAAGAGGTCATCTATTCCCAGGCTGTCGGACGTCTCCTCAGCCCCATCAGATCCACAACCTCCTTGTTCTTCGCGCTGTCTCGGCATCACCGCACAAACTGGGAACGCCACCGGGGCGATTCCCTTCTCGTCCCCACAGGCGTTTAACTCTCCGCCCGTTTCCCTGTATTGCTCTAGGCACTCCTCGCCTTTCACGAGATTCGGGAGGACATATCCTCCACATGCGTCGTTTCCCAAGATGACCTGTGCCTCCATCTTGGGCATTGATGTACAGACCCCCACCACAAGGGTCTGGCAGCCATAATCGGAATTCAAAGTTACCTGGTGTAGGGGCATCCTCACTGGGCCTCCCACAGTGGTCACACTTGCCACCCCCACACTGGTACTCTCGTAACCCTCGGGGAACAGGGTTTCACTCACCAGGGTAAAATCGGCCCCAGTGTCTCTCAATATCTTCACTGGGATGGGGTCTGCATCCCCCATCCTCACGGTTCCCTGACACACGAATGGGTGAACTTTCTTCTCCCCACTCAGTACGGGTTCATCCCGCACCCTCTCGGCCATCTGGTCCTCGAACCTCACTAAAGCAACGTGCCCCCGCTGCTTAGGGCGTCTGCATTCCCGCACGACGTGTCCGATTATTCCGCAGTTGTAGCAGCGGACCCTCGTCGGAGACCATCCGCCACCACTCGCCTTAGCGCTGCCTCCAGAGGCCGTCGCTCCCTGTGTCTTTCTCGCACCATCTGTCGACTCCTTTGTCGCAGCAACAGCTCCCGAGCTCTCCGCTTGGTTCTTCTTTATAGGCTCTACAGTACCTTTTGATTCTCTGTTGTCCCAACTCGAGAGGTGGGACTTGGGGGAACTCGCTCCCGTCCTCCATCTATCCGTCCTCCTATAATTCCTATTGTTTCCGGAGTATACGGGTGGTCGGTGCTGTCCCTATCGGCGTGGGCGTAATGCTTCTTCTAGCATGTCGGCTCTGTCGGCTGCGGCCCTCAGGTCCTTTATGTCCGCCTCCTTTACTCTCACCCTGATCTCAGGAGAGAGCACGGACATAAACTTTTCCATGACCATTAGCTCCTTGACCTCTTCAACCGACCTCGCTCCTTCAGAGTCCAGCCACTTAAGGAACTTCCTCTCCATATCCCTCGCTGTCTCCGCATAAGACTTTCCTGGTGAACGGGTACATTCCCTGAACCTCTTCCTGTAACATTCCGGCGTGAGCTTGATGGAATGGAGCACAGCTCGTTTTACCGCATCGTAGTTGGTGCATTCTTGGAAGTCGAGCATAGTGTAGGCTTCACGAGCTTCACCTGTGAGCCTCCCTTGAACTAGCTCCGCCCACTCCGCCCTCGGCCACCTCTTCAAAGCTGCAACCCTTTCGAAGTGGTCGAAGAAACTTTCGGCTTCATTAGGCACAAAGACCGGCAGATCTCGTTCCCTCACTCGTCGGTCTTCCTGTTGCGGCGGAGCAGGTGCACCTAGTCCTAGTTCAGCTCGCTTCAGCTCCACCTCCTTGTTGGCTTCTATCTCCTGCTGTCTCATCCTAGCTTCTCGCTCGTGTTCTTCCCTGCGTAGCTGTGCTTCTCGCTCTTGTTCTTCCCTGCGCAGCTGTGCTTCTTCTCTCCTCAGCGGCACTTCTGCTTCTCGCTCTTCTTTGCGCTGCTGTGCCTCTTGCTCTTCACGCTTCAGCTGTGCTTCTCGCTCTTCACGCTTCAGCTGTGCTTCTGCTTCTCGCTCTTCCCGCTTCAGTTGTGTTTCCAGCTGCAACTTCATTATTTCCAGCTTAACGCTGTGCCTGCTGCCGCTGGATCCCCTGCTGCTTCCACCAATAATCAGGTGTTCTCCCACACTGGCAGGTGTTTGGGGCCGTTCCTCCCCCAAAGCTTCGTCTCGTGCCCTGAGCTGTGCCATTATCTCCAGTCTTCTTTCTCCCACTCTGGCAGATCTCAGCTTTATTCCAAAATGGTCTGCTATTGCCTGTAACTGTGCCTTGGTGCACTCCTCCAGCACCTGTTCATCTCTAGTGTCAATAAACCTTGTTACTTTATCATCCTCCATCTTGTGCTACGAGTGATAACCTGCACCTGATCTCTAATACCACTGCCAACTACCACCACTGCAACCTTTATTTCGATCGTGATCCTGGCAAGGTCGCCAATGTTGGGGTTTACCGGTGAGCAACCGTAATCAGCACTAATCCTGGCAAGGTCGCCAATGTTGGGGTTTACACTTACTCTCGGGTGATCAACAGTATACTTTCAATGTCACTCACCGTAGCCCTGCGGGTCTTCACTCTAATCCTCTCGGCGCCACTGCACGCCAGGAGAGTATCCCAGTCAATCCCAACCGGCCTCTGATTGAGAAGGAGTGGGAACACAACTCGTTCACTTAACTGTTATGTGCCCGCCCCAACAATAGGGCTTTACTATTAACCACAAGGTCGCCAACTGGTGTTTTTGGTGTCCAGTAACACGTCAGTGGACTGGTTGAATTTGTGGTATCCTTGGCAAGGTCACACTCAATAGATCAGGAATCAGGCAGGTACTTACTTTTATCACTCTTCGCTCTCAAGTATAATATAGCCACAAGATAAATGGAGGGGATGATATAAACACAAAAGTATTTTGTATTTTACTTAAAATTCATTCAAAGATGTCACAAGGTCATATCAATAAACAATTAGCTGATCCAGGCGGGAGTCGGTCGTTCCCACGTATATTATGCACTCACTACGGTGGCAACACTCCCCCTCTCGTCAATGTCACAATCAGCTTAGCGCCCCTCTTCCGCGCGAAAGTTTATTGCTTGTTTCTCTAGCAGCACGCGCACTGTTTCTTTAAGCTCTCAAAGATCACTAGAAGTTCGCACACTCGATATTTGCAACAATAGCACGTATTATTTCGCTACACTGTACTTGGGCTCAAACAATCGTTTCTATAATAAATGCGACAATAATTCACTGTAATGGTTTTATACACTGCCCTTCATTTCAATGATATCTTATGAAGTATTTAACACTGGAGTTCTCAGTACTTCCTTTCGTGGGTGATAACGCAATAAATCACTGCACTCGCAAATGGTTATTCAATGCACGAACATAGACATATATAATAGAGATAAATCAGACATCAATAAATGGTAAATAAATAGTTACTGGGCACATAGCCTAACTTCCAAATACTGGCATGATATTATATATAATTTCTCACTATATGTTCACATCAAAGTCTCATGAAAGACATTCTCAACACATTAAATTCCTCACTTATTCCGGGTGCCTATACACACCAATAATAATATATATAAGTATCGTGAATACTCTTGATAGTACTATTCTGCACACTGGTGCCTTACTGTGACATTGGTGAGCCTTGCTCACGACATACAAAATCCTCAGGCTAAATAATATAGCCGAATAATATAGCTGACTAAAGGGGAATTGGGAGGGAAACTAGAACCACCTACTTCCACCTATCCTCCGATGAGAGTTGAGATGTAGCTCCTGGTCCTCGTGTCGGGAACGCCCCCTCACACACACGTTGTCGTGTCCTCCAGGAACCCAATCACTGTCCCACCTTTTAGCGCGTCGTCTCCGTGCCTTCTTCCCTGCAGGTCCGTGCTCCTCCTCGACTTCTTGTAGGGTTGGAGTCGGTCTCCTGGCCGTCGACTTCTCCCAGCTACGGCTGTCCGCCTACTTCTCGGCTGCAGTCGTCCGGATTCCCAACTAGTCCTCTTCTTCCTCTGCTACCCAGTGGCTCTGGTCAGCCACTACACCATCACAAATGGGTGAACTGCCTCAGACGTCGCCTACGTCACTGCACAGACTTCACTTCTTCTTGCACAGTACCTGTCCTGGAGCACTTGTTGCTCAATAACCGTCGATTCCCTCTCTGGTTCAACACATTAACTAAGGAAGACCTCACAGAGTACTGGCAGACTTCAGGTGACGCGTAAATTCCACGGGAGCGGGAAACAACTGTCAAACTGACAGGACCAATCGTCGCATGTCCAACCTCCTTGACCTGTCGTGTCTGACTGATGGCACCAACGCGGCTCGCTGCCCGGACCCCCTTTCTTCGTGACGTCACTTTCGCCACGGGAGGTTTTCATTGGCTCCCTGTGCTACATTGCTGTCGGTGACCAATCCGGTGTCACTGACGTCACACCGTTTTGGCGGGGAAACAGGAGAGCCAGCGCCATCTTGGCTTCCTAAAGGGCCTAAACCACAGGCCAAAATATTATTGTTTCACAAATTTCTCGGCTCTCCGAGAACACTCCACTCTCCCACATATATCAAATTGATGCCTGCGACGTAGAGAACGCTTGGGTAAAGTGGACATGACTCTTACTGCAGGCGTGGGAGAAATATAAGGGGGGGAACACCGTCACAATATACAATCATACACATTAATGATTTGAGTGATAAACCAGTGTCACTGGAAGTACCTTTAGGTTAGCTCTTCTATATCACCCTAGGATGGTAGAGACACTAATTAATCACTCAAAGGTGTAATGATCATAAGTAAATTATTATATATACACAACTCAATTCGAGTTGATAAAAATTACACCCAAAATAGGGTCTGGACCATTCATTAATGGTGGAAGGTTGTTGAATATAGTACAACTGACTATGGTAATAATGGGACTAGGATGAACAATAATAGTTCAACTAGTCAAGGTAAATATCCTACCCTGTTGTGGGTTGGCAATTAGTAAATATTATACTGTGATCACTAGTGCAATATATATTAAATAATTCTCTATTTTGGAGAAATAATATACACAATTATTGATAATAGCCTCTGTAAACTTCTAATATTATCAAGAAGTATTAAATATTATTAGTGACCTCGCGAAATAAACTCCACAAAATTCGTGGATAACCTCTCGCGAAATTTAACACCACGAAATCCGTGAACAATGCGCGACACAGCCACTAATTTGGCTATCTTCAATATTAGCGCTGTCATTTCACGGAATAACACGCCACCAAATATCTGTGGGTGTCCCTGAAACCGCTGATGAGGCTGATCTGAACTGAGCGGGGCTCGTGAACTCGTTCGAGGCAACGCCGCCGTCTTTGACTGGCTTTGTTTAAATCACACTGCACTAGTATATTTAATGAATCCACTGGTTAACTGGTTCATCCGGTACTAAGATGACCAAATGTGGGAACCGACCAGTGAGATTTATATTTATTTAATTTATATGAATTTATATTTACGTTAATTTATATACTTCGATAGCAATTTGTATGATGATAAGTGGACTGTATTTCTGCAATAATCCCATAATCTCACAAATCGATCCTCTACACATTAGGGGTGTTTATTAATTTATATATATGCAGCCAATCAAACTACAGTATTAGACTACATACATTGAAGAGGTTCCTTATCTTATTTGTACAGCAGGCCTTAGTCCACCAGGTATAACCAGGATGTAGACACCACATTTTTCCTCTTTGAGGTAGCTTCCATCACCCTGGTAACTGATGCACAAAGCATGCTTCCTCGTCTTGACCTGTCAAAAAGGCGCTAGCTGTGAAGCCAGAATCCTAGTATATGACAACTATATCAGAGAGAAAACACTGTACATGGAACCATGAAGACCTGGGCTTAATTACCTTTAGTATGAGGCTATTTCGTGCTCTAACCTGGTCACCCTACCTAATGACATTAATGGCCATAAATGATAGATAAATGGGTTTCGGCAGAACACTTAACTTGAATTTGTTGACAGCATGTTGATAATGGTACACCTTTGGTTTCCATAACACTTCGTCCAAGTAAAATTAACAGGAGCCGTATTTGCTCCCGTGAGCCTCTGGTCTAAGTACAAACAATGGCTGCCCCTCCTTCCTCACTGACGCTTTGTCCAGATGACAGTAAGTGATAGAAGGGTCACATTTACTCTACTTTAATATTGATAATTAAGTTAATTTATATGAGATGTTTTTATGATGGTAAAGTCCAAAGACTAATGTATTTAAGAATAATTCCCAGCAGAATAGCTGGTGAATTTATAATAGTATGTGGTGATGATATCCCATTTTCTATAGACGGGAATTCCACTACAGTTACATTTTCTATGGGTAACTTGTTTATACAATACAGCAATATTATGTCTGTATGATTATTAAATGGTGTCGGATTCCGATAATCAAGAAATATGGGCCAATAAAAATAGGACTTCTGCAGTTACCTACTTTTAATACCTGTTTGTATTTCATTGTTTCGTGTTCCGTATTGTGTTAAAAATTTATTTTCACCTCATCCAAAACTATTGTAACATGTCACTTCACCCAAATGTAGGTATAAAAACTCGAAAGATATTTAAGCTTTATTCAGTTAAAGTTGTGTGTATTTGTGTAAAATAAAGTCTTTGAAAATGTAATAAGTTTTACGAAACGCGCTCAAGTGTCGCGTCAGACTAGAAATAAAAATGAATTTTGGAGAATTGATCTTTGAATTACCATCAACAGTGAAAAAGAAACGTAAGAAAGATCGAGAAAATTCGTGTTAGAATTATTAATCTTACTTTTTCGGTCATATATATATATATATATATATATATATATATATATATATATATATATATATATATATATATATATATATATATATATATATATATATAAATGGAAATGTTCGTTTGTTCAAAATCGCTAATCTCCAAAAGTTCTTTCACTGAAATTCTTTGAAATTTTCACACAACGTTCCATTTGCATCCGAGCACGTTTTTATATACATGATATATAGATGTCACGTCTGTGACAGGAAAAGACATGTTTTTTTGGATAAACTGTGTTTTTCATGTGAGGGGAAATCTTCGAAACCTTTTCTGACGACTTTGAAATTTTGACACAACGTTTCATTCGAATAGGTGAATGTTTTTATATACCTACTATATACATGTCTCACATTTGACAGGAAAAAAACATACTTTTTTTGAAAAACAGCGCCATCTCTTGAGAGTAAGAGCAACACACGCTGTAATCTCTGAAAGTTCTTCACCGATTGCTTTAAAACTGTGACACAATGATCCATTCGAATACACGTGTGTTTTTATACACCTACTATATAAATGCCACACCTGTGACAGGTAAAAACATGTTGTTTTTTTTAAACAGCGCCATCTTTTGCATGTAGGAGCAACATTCGCAATACTAAATATCTTACAATTCGATTTCAGTGTTTCCAATTCCATTGATAAATTTTATTTTTATTGATTTCGTTTTTTTTTTTATTATTATTTTGTGTAACATTGTGTTGGAATTCAGCTGTGTTGTTTACCATACCTTTCATTTTGTAAGTATAAGTTTAGATGCCACACCTGTAATAGGTAAAACTATGTTTTTCTTGAAAAGCAGCACCATCTGTTGCTTGTAAGAGCAACACACATGCTATACTAAATATGTTTCAATTCCATTTCAATGTTTCTGATTTCAGTGATAAATTGAATTGTCATAGGTTTTGATTTATTTTCATTTTGATATAATTATTTTGTTTGAATTCTGTTGGAATTGAGCTGTGTTGTTTACCATACCGTTCATTTCGTGAGTATAGTTAATTTTAGGTTGCTAGCCACTCCACCATCCCCTCTTCCTTCTCACCATGCCCCAAACCCCAGTCCCTTTGTCCTCTCTGCAATTCTCCTTTCCCCCATCCCCTCGTCCTCACCATCCCAAACTCCCCCTTCCCCACCATTACCCCTCGTCCTACCCACCATCTCTCACTTCCGTCCCCTCATCATCCCCACCATTCCCCACTCCCTCGTCCGATGCCTTCCCAAATGGTCTGATGTTCCCATCTGAGAATTGGGAACATCAAGTGATCTGATGTTCCTATCACTGAAATATAAGAAAAACAGTTAAAAAATGAAATGTAAATATGAAAAATATAAAAATAACCTATACTCATGAAGTGAACTGTATGGTAAACAACACAGCTCAATTCCAATTCAATCCACACAAAATAATTAAATCAAGATACAAATAAATCAAAATCTATGAAAATTCAATTTATCAATGCAATCAGAAACATTGAAAAGGAATTAAAGATATTTAGTATAGTATGTGTGTTGCTCTTACATGCAACAGATGGCGCTGTTTTTCAAGGACGCATGTTTTTACCTGTCACAGGGGTGGCATCTATATAGTAGGCACATAAAACCACGCTCCTATTCGAACGCAACGTTATGTCAAAATTTCAAAGCAATCGGGGAAGAACTTTCAAAGATTACAGTGTGTGTTGCTCTTTCATCCAACAGATGGCGGTTTTTCAAAAAACGCATGTTTATTCCTGTCACAGGTGAGGCATGAATATAGTAGATATATAAAAAGACGTGCTTATTCGAATGAAACGTTGTGTCAAAATTTCAAAGTAATCGGTAAAGAGGTTTCGAAGATTTTCCTTACATGAAAAACAGTTTTTCTGAAAAAGCATGTTTTTTTACCGTCACAGACGTGACATCTATATAGTATATATATATATAAAAATCTGGACGGATGCGAATGGAACGTTGTGTGAAAATTTCAAAGCAGTCGATGAAGAACTTTCGGAGATTAGCGATTTTGCACAAACGAACATTTCCATTTGTATTTATATAGATTAGTGTTAAGTTTCAGTCTAAGTGTTTCCCCTTCCCCCTAACCTTGCCCGAAACGCTATACATACTAATGGCTTTAGGTATTGTATGTACTAACTCTTTCTTTAAATCAAACATTATTTTTGTAACTCATCTGCAATGTATGTACCTTTTCCTAAATAAAGAATCTGAATCTGAATCTTAAACTGGTTGAGAGAGGTACAGCCTTTGACATGATTGGGGAGGTCATTCCACATTCTGGGTCCCTTAATTTGTAGAACATTTCTAGTTTTCAATATTTTCCTAACACAACTTGGCGCATGGGTTTTTACATTACAAATAGGTACAGCCCCAACTTGGGGCCTATCTTTTTCGTTACTCCCGGCAAGTGATTGCTTCTACTCCTCGAAATTTTCGCTCAAGGGGATTAAAAGGCGCCAACTTGGGGCTGTAGCTATTTGTAATGTAAAAACCCATGCGCCAAGTTGGGGCCGTTAGGAAAATATGGAAAAAACCCATGCCCCAAGTTAGGGCCGTAGCCATTTGCCACGTAAAACCAATGCGCCAAATTGGCGACGTCAGGAAAATATGGAAAAAACCCTGCGCCAAGTTGGCGCCGTCGGAAAAAGCAAAACGGCGCAGATTTGGGGCCATTTTTACTACTCACTACCACGCAGAGGATAAGTATTGTGTCCACTACCAACTACAAGATGGGTATGGGGTCCAATACTACCTACAAGATTGGTATTGTATTCATTACCACCCACAGGAAGGGTATGGGGTCCACTGCAACTTACAAGATGGGTGTGGGGGTCCACTACCACCCACAAAATGGGTATGGGGTCTACTACCACCCACAAGATAGGTATGGGGTTAACTACAGCTCAAGGATTGATATAAATTCCACTACTTCCCACGGGGAGTTGATGTTGGGAGTGGGTGTGGTGTTGGGAGCGGGGGTGGTGTTGGGAGTAGTGGTGGTGATGGGAATGGTTGGGAGTTACAAGTAGAATGTTGGATTTCAAAATAGAACTAGTATATACTATGCCTAAAGCACTAATATGCACACTGTTTTGGGCAAGATCTGGGAAAACCTTAAAATCTAAGACTTAATACTAATTGAGATCAACAGCATGAACTGAACTGACATATGTTGACATTTAGGAGATAAGGTAAGTTACAAGGAGTTGATTATGTAGTACTTAGTTGCTTTTCTCTTAAACTGGATGAAAGAGAGGCAATCTTTAACGGGACTGGGAATACATACTCACATACATACACACATACGTACATACATACATACATACATACATACATACATACATACATACATACATACATACATACATACATACATACATACATACATGCATGCATACATACATTCATGTGAAGTGTTGGAGGCTGACTCCATACACAGTTTCATATGTAGATATGACAGAGCCCAGTAGGCTCAGGAATCTGTACATTAGTTGATTGACGGTTGAGAGGCGGGAGCAAAGAGCCACAGCTCAACCCCCGCAAGCACAATTAGGTGAGTACATACATGCATACATGCATACATGCATGCATACATGCATACATACATACATACATACATACATACATACATACATACATACATACATACATACATACATACATACATACATACATACATACATACATACCTCCTCCTGTTATACAACTTGGGTGTGGAACAAGTAATTATCAAAAGAAGGCACCATGCCGGGAAGGCTATGTAGCAGTAAGGCAGTGAGGTGAGGCAGCTACTAATTTGAGAAATGCTTATTTTATTTACCTTATAAGCAGAGGCAACTTATTTTATTTGAGGAATACTCAGCCGATTCCTCTACATTTAGCATGGAACAAATTTGTGTCCAAGACCTCTTCCTGTTACACAATTTGGCTGTGTGTAACCAAACTAGAAGTGCTCTACAAATCAAGGGACCCAGAATGTGTAATGACCTCCCGAATCATGTCAAAGGCTGTACCTCTCTCAACCAGTTTAAGAGTTAAACCAAGTACTGCCTAATTAACTCTATGTAACCTAACTTACCCCCTAAATGTCAACCCATGTCTTGCTATTTTTTAAACAATGCTGTTCACCAAGTGTACAATTGCTGATTTCTGCTGTTACCCTCCCCCCTTTTTTATTTTTTATTCCTTCTTTCAACACAATTTATACCTAATCCCGATTACTATTAAGTTTTAGTCTAAGTTTTTTTTTCCCCACACCTTTCCCGAAATGCTATGAGTATTAGTGGCTTTAGGTATTGTATGTACTAGTTCTGTCTATAAATCCAACATTATGTTTGTAAATCAACTGTATGTACTTTTCCTGAATAAAATTTATTTATTATTATTTATTTATTTATTAATCAGTAAGTATTAAAAGAAGGCACCAAGCTGGGAAGGCTATGTAGCACCATTGTGTGTAACAATAAACCAAATTTTTGTAAACCAATAATGCACCTGTATGGTAAAACAAATCCTGTCAGTTGTAAAAATATTAATGCAGTTATTTAAATAAAAAATATAATGTAAGAAATATTACTGGTATATTTTTAGCCTATCTTTTTGTACTGTACAGTATATCCAAGGAAGTGAAAAATTGAGACATAATGCACAATTTAATGAATGATTAGCATGGATTAGCAATTCAAAAGAAATATGACTATTACATATCAACATGAGATCTTAATGATCCATGGTTAACATGATTTAATAAGGATAATACAGTATTTGTAATAATACAAACTATAATTTAAAATCTTTATTACTGATTTTTTTATTAAGAAGATTAGGTATACACAGCAATGTGCTGCTACCCTATTCTATATGGAATATTACAGTGTAGATAAAAAAATAGCTATAAGTTTATCTAATACTTCCATCTCACAGGATGGTTAGACATACATGGAATCAATTTAGAAAATACCAGCCTCAATACAAAAAACAAATCAACTCTGACTAAACAATTCTTCGCGATTTTCACAAGAGGTAAGCACTGAATCATGGAAACATTATATTATAATTACTCCTACCAGTTTCTACAAGACTCCTCTCAAACAATGTATTTTTAAACATGTTTAGGTATACACAGCAATGTGCTGCTTTCCTATTCTGTATGAAGGACCTCACAGTGTAGATAAAAAACCAGCTGCACGCTCACCCAACATCCTCACCTCAAAGGATGGCCAGTCATACATGTAATCAGGAGAGAACAAAATACGTAATGCTGATCTATTAGCCTCCACTGGCAAAATCTGGGTGCAGCACAAGAATATCTTCCAATATTCCTGAGTGTATGCAACCCATTCTCGCACTTGCTTACAGTCAATATTGGCTTATTTAATAAGTGCATATGTGACATACTAATTGGTTGTGAATATTTTAGTTTACCTTGAAAAGCTTCATAGAAAACACCGACCTCATCTAACTTTCTTAGTATGTTAAGATAAGCATCTTATTGCTTCTTAACTACAATTATTACTTAACCTATACCGTTGATAGGTTAAGTAATAATTGTAAATAAGAAGCAATAAGATGCTTATCTTAACATACTAAGAAGGTTAGTTGAGGTAAGTGTTTTCTATGAAGCTTTTCAAGGTAAACTAAAATATTCACAACCAATTAGTATGTCACATATGCACTTATTAAATAAGCCAATATTGACTGTAAGCAAGTGCGAGAACGGGTTGGTGTATGAAGTAATTATAGAGCTCAAAGTACCTCATACCATTTGGTATGAAGTCACTGATAGCAGGGCAATCACAGATATAGTGTTGGAGAGTATGTTCTCTCAAGTAGGACTGAAAACAAATTTTTTTTTCCACCAAGAGGGTTATAATCCCATGGAACCGACTACCCGCTGAAGCCGTACATACCAAATTCCAGCTAAAAAGTATCATTAAGGCAATTGGCGGGCCCTTTAACAAGCCGCCGGCTTTCTGTCCTCTTCGAGGTCACTAGATAGTTAGTGGCCCTTGGGTAAATTCAGTAAATATATACAATAATTGTCACGCATCTTCCGAGCAACAAGGACAGCTACACAGTATCTCTTAGAATTACGTAGGTAAACAACAAATGTAACATATTTGTTTACTACAATGTCGGTGCTGGCTGTAGAAGTTGAAAAAACAGTTTATCTTCGAAATATACTAATTTTATAAGAAAATTCGACGTAAATAAGAGGCAGTAGCGCTCGGATAAGACAGCGCTAAATCTTCAATATGAAGAATGTTGCCTGCTCACTGATTGGCCAAACGAAACACAGTAGTGACCTCTATCAGCACGCAAGTGAACCAACGAATATCTTCCTAAGTGGACCTAAGTGAATTGCACCTAAGCATCTTCTTAGGGCATACTTAAGAAACTTCGTAGCAAACCTACTTACGAAGAAATACATGAAGCTTCGTGAATCTAGGTCCAGGTCTCGATCATCTCACAACGGCGCCCACAGGTCGCCTACGAGAATACTTCAGGACTTCTTCACCAAGTTTCCTGCAGTCTCCGACTTGAGTCCACAACGTTTCCAGATTAGTTTCACACCACAAACGCCTGCTCACTTCCTTCATCTTGAAGGTATATGAATTAGAGCTTCACCAAGGCACGGCCGAACATTCACTTCCAGGCCGCCTCTAATTATAAAATTCACAGAGAGATGTTGTACTAAGTCCCCAACAGCTTCCTCACACTTACAGACAAGAATTCCTCATTCCGGCACCAACACAGGGGACAATATTCTTCCTCCTTGCAGGAGATCATCACAGTACATCCACCTCTGATGACAGTTTCGACTCAAGTGGCGTCAACATGTCTCACTAGACTCACATCTTGTCCGCAAAGTCTCGACATCTCATATTATGTAACTTATTTACATATTTATTCTCTGCCCATGCTTCTAAACTATTCATCAATATTAGCCAAGCATCTAATATTTATTCACATGTCTATATTTCCCTTGACCTCTCAGTTGGGTCTGGTTTGCTGAATACCTCTTACAGGGGGTAGACTCGTTTTTCAAGCTACCTGGGATCATAACACAGATCAACAGCTAACAACACCTTCTTGCAGCAGGAATCCATTCCCACAACTTTGATATGTACTAATGAGATCACAGTCTCGACCCACTGGACTAGTCATGAACAAAAATGAACTATTTGAACACTTAGTGAACCCTCTAGCAATTACTGCACTCGACACTAGCAGTATCAAATCACTTCAACAGCTCTTTAGCACACGTTACTCAATTTTATAACACTGTCACTAGGACAGACAACAAATAAACACTTTAGGCCTCAGTTACTTTACATTAACCGCTGTCACTACCACACTCAACAATTAATTAATTAAATATTTTAATTAATATTATTTATTTAATAAATGTTAATCACAATGTCACTCAGTCAATCACAATTAATTAATTGATTAATTAATTATTTAATGTTCTCTTATCAATAATTATAATAATGAGTGACTTGTTAATGTTTTATCACACAGGCAAACAATAACAAGGTATTACTAGACTCGACAGGTTTACTCACACAATTAATTAATATATAATCAATATACAGCATGTTACGGCCCTCTCAGGTCGCAACCGGGTTCTTACTCTGATGTTGTTAGAGGAAGGGTATCCAGCCCCAAGCCAGCAGTGGCTTTCAAGGGATGAGATCCGTAACGCAAGTAAATTAAAGGGGAAGGGAAATAAAGTCAAAAACTTAATAATATATTTACCGCCACCAATAAATAATATATAAAAGGTTACACAGGGGGAGGGGTATTACCACTATTATCAACAAAGTAGTCTTCTTCCGAAGACGCAGAGTGTTCCACGGTGCTCAACGATGCTAAGGTCCTGGTCCTCTTGTGGCCTCACGACAAATCCTTCGATTCTCTGAGTCTACCCTGGCCACGGGGCAGCCAAATCACGGTTCCACTGGGGGCACCGCCGTGGAGGCCGTCAACCACAAGTCCAGCAGAACAGCTGGCAGGTTCCGGATCAGCAACGCTGGTCAGGCCACTCCACGAGCGATACTAGGGTAGTGATCCCTAGTCAGGAGCCTCGTGTGATCGCACAGACCACTCTCCTTGCCACAACACCCCAGTGGTTAAGCGTCTCCACCAGTCACTCCCGGGTACTACAATTCCTCAACTGCCTCTTCACAGGCAGGGTAACACCACAGTGTTCATCCGGGGGGCGACTCACAACTGCTGCAGCAAACGCTTTGAGACGAGACGACTGCCTTGGGTAGACTGATCCAACTTCCATTACAGCAGTCCCAGGTCGACTCTGTAATCAGACACGTCATCAGTAACAAGGACACTCTAAAGCACCTCACTTACTGGCTTAGACACAAACGCCCGACGTATCCATTCCATAGATGGCGTTGCTGTCTAAGCTCCACCTCACCAGAGGTCAGCAGCGGCTGTGTTACGAGCTAATCAGGACTGGAAACTAGCCCTTGTGGCCAGTACACCTCGTCCTCACCAGGTGTCGTCGTCCATTTGGAGGGGGTTCCGGGAGCTGACCCACAGATGGCGTGGTCGTCACTGCTCCAGGCTCGGACGCTGGATTCGGGTCCATAACACAGCATCACTGAGACGTTGCTAATAAACCACTTACCAACTTGTCAATGAAACAACCGTAGAGTTCTCAACACTCCCAACACCTGCGTCCCCCAAACACTGTTACTGAACTAGATGGTAACAAATTCTAGCTGACACAACCTACACACACATACACACATCGGTCACTCCACAGTGGTGCCACACCACCTTGAAATGTTAAAACCTGTTACTCACACCGAGATGACAGTTTGACTCTTCACAATCTCAATAGATCACAGCACAGAGGGAGCACGTCGCATGATATACTCTAGTTGATCCATCAGAGGTTGGGTGATTACTTATCCTAAAATATTACAAAAAGAGATATTGGCCCGTTTTAACATTCGATTACTCCTTAATACACTGACATTCATTCTCCCCGACGATGATATAGGTATCCTCAGACGACAAGCAGGCTGTTGCTACTCTGGTGGTGAGTTATGCTGATAAGAATATCTCCTTCGTCAGCGTGGGAGTCCGACCTTGAATCCACACAATGTCGATTTACTACCACTTCAAGCTGCATCAGATGAATTTCTACACTTCCGGTTGCCCATTTTTCCTTCCACGTCACAGGAGTAACTTGATTTCACCACACGAGCTGGCCAATCAGCAGACACCGACCATAAAGAGCTCCAGCATAGTCCTGAAACTTCCACATTAATTATTGTCCGTCATGACTCCTGGGTCACTTTGGACCCACTCTCCTACACCCACCCACTATCCTACACACACACACACACACACACACACACACACACACACACACACACACACACACACACACATACACACACACACACACACTACATAGCGCGCAGGATTCGTAATTCTGTGGCGCGGATTCGATTCCCGCACGAGGCAGAAACAAATGGGCAAAGTTTCTTTCACCCTGAACGCCCCTGTTACCTAGCAGTAAATAGGTACCTGGGAGTTAGTCAGCTGTCACTGGCTGCTTCCTGGGGTGTGTGTGTGTGTGGTGTGGAAAAAAAAAAAAAAGTAGTTAGTAAACAGTTGATTGACAGTTGAGAGGCGGGCCGAAAGAGCAAAGCTCAACCCCCGTAAAAAACACAACTAGTAAACACACACACACACCCACACACACACACACACACACACACACCCACACACACACACACACACACACACCCACACACACACACACACCCACACACACACACACACACACACACACACACACACACACACACACACACACATGAGTGTGTGTGTGACTGGCCACTGGCGGGAATGAGTGACCACAGTGTATTGAACTTTGAGTACCTGGTAGAGCTAGAAATTATCTCCCCCAAAAAAGAACTAGGAATCAAAAGGCTGGCATACCGAAAGGGGAATTATGAACAGATGAGAAGATTACTAAGTGAAATACCTTGGGACACAGACCTCAGTGATAAGTCTGTACAGGGTATGATGGACTATGTTACCCAAAAGTGTCAGGAGGCAGTAAACAGGTTCATCCCGGCCCAAAGGGAAAAATCCGAGAAGCAACAGAAGAATCCATGGTATAATAGGGCATGTATGGAAGCGAAGAAACTGAACGTGGAGGAACTTCCGGAATAACAGAACACCAGAAAGCAGAGAGAGATACCAGAGAACCAGGAATGAGTACGTCAGGGTAAGAAGAGAAGCAGAGAAAAGTTTTGAAAATGATATAGCAAACAAAGCCAAGACCGAACCAAAGCTACTCCACAGTCACATCAGAAGGAAAACAACAGTGAAAGAACAGGTATTGAAACTTAGAACAGACGAGGACAGGTATACAGAGAATGACAGAGAGGTGTGTGAGGAACACACACACACACACACACACACACACACACACACACACACACACACACACACACACACACACACACTCTCACTTCAGTGGAAAGGTCGGATCCCCCCCCCACCCACCCATTTATCTCTCCCTTTATCACTCCCTTTCTCTCTCTCTCTTTCTCTCTCTCTTCCTCTCTCTCTCTCTCTCCCTCCCCCATCCCAACAGGGTCAAGCATGGCAGCCAGAGGTCCCAGGGGAACAGGAAAGAGCCAAGGTGACGAGATGAAGGAAATGTTCGCCCAGTTTCTGGAGGACATCAAGAGTGAGATGCAAGAAATGATGCAGGAAATGAAGAACGAAGTAAGCAACCTGAAAAGAGAGCTGACAGCAGCAAAGGAGGAGATTAGAGCCCTCAAAGAGAATGGTATCGAGGCTGAGAATCAGAAAAACACCCAGGGAGAAGGTAGTAATAGTTTTCTGGATGAGAATGCCACAATAAAAGCAACATTTGCAGAAATACTAAAAAAAAATAATTCTGAAGCAATGACTGCAGTGATGGAGGTGGCCATGAAAGCAGCCACCTCGCTGGAGGCGGCACGTTCCACTAGCCAACTGCTGGAAAGGAACAGATCAGTGGTTGCTGTGGGTATTAAGGAGCAGGAAGGATCTAATAGGACAGAGTGGAGTGACAAGGAAAAAGCAGCAGTGAATGAAGTACTAAAGGCACTAGACATGGAAGGGGCTGAGCATAGCATTGAGAAGGTTTTCAGGCTAGGCCGGTACAACAAAGACCGAGACCGAATGATAAAGATAGTGTTTGCAAACGAGAACACAAAGGAGAAGATCCTATCAAGGAAGAGCTCCCTGAAAAACGTGGGAAAATTAAAAAATGTATTCCTCCAGAGAGACATGACAAGGGAGGAGAGAGCCGTGGCGGCAGAAGCAAGGAAGAGGCGCAGGGCGAGAGGGGAAAACCAGGAAGTCACAGCTCCCAACACAACACCCCCAGAGGCGAGGGGGGAACCCACAACCAGCTACCCAGTAACACCAGAAGGGAGGACAACCCAGCCTCCCTCCTCTGCATAGAAAACCCCCCTACCCCAAACCCTCCCTGCCCCCACTCAAATGTTCAGCCAAATCTCCCTCCCCCCACAACCAATCCCCACCCTTCTACCCCTCCCCTCCTCCCAAGTCCTCCCTTCCCCCCTTTCCTTCCCGTCCTCCGTCCCCTTTCACCCCATACCCTCCATGTCCCTCCCCCTTCACTGGATCCCCCGCCCCTCATCCCAGTATCCTCTGAGACCCTGTTATCCACCTCACAGGTCCTCACACCCATGGAACAGCCTCCCCCACCAGCAGAACACTCATCAAGGAGGCGATTTGAGAAGGGACAGAAGAAAGTGAGCCTCAAAGCGATGTACACTAACATAGATGGAATTACAAATAAAGCAAATGAGCTTGGAGAACTGGTACTAGAGGAAAACCCAGACATAATAGCCCTCACAGAAACTAAGATCACGAAAACGATAACAAATGCAGTGTTCCCACAGGACTATTATGTTATGAGGAAAGAGAGGGAAGGAAGAGGTGGGGGTGGTGTAGCTCTGCTGGTAAGAAAAGGCTGGGATTTTGAGGAGATGGATATTCAGGGCTGTGAAGGTTTCAGTGACTACATAGCAGGTACTGTAACAAATGGAGGGAAAAAAATTATAGTCGCAGTCATATATAATCCACCACCAAATGACAGAAGACCTAGACAGGAATATGATAGAAACAACATGGCCACCATTAACATAATAGAAAGAGCAGCTTCTGTTGCTAGCAGGAATGGATCTGGACTACTAATTATGGGAGACTTCAACCATGGGAAGATAGATTGGAAGAACAGAGACCCGCATGGAGGACCAGAAACATGGAGAGCTAAGCTGCTGGACGTGGCAATAAGAAACTTTTTAAGCCAGCACACCAAAGAACCAACAAGAATGAGAGGAGAAGATGAACCAGCAATGCTTGATTTGATATTTACCCTAAATGAATGGGATATAAGGGAAGTTAAGATGGAAGCGCCCTTGGGAATGAGTGACCATAGTGTATTGAACTTTGAGTACCTGGTAGAGCTAGGACTTATCTCCCAACAAAAAGAACTAGGAATCAAAAGGCTGGCATACCGAAAGGGGATTTATGAACAGATGAGAAGTTTCCTAAGTGAAATACCTTGGGACACAGACCTCAGAGACAAGTCTGTACAGGGTATGATGGACAATGTTACCCAAAAGTGTCAGGAGGCAGTAAAGAGGTTCATCCCGGCCCAAAGGGAAAAATCCGAGAAGCAACAGAAGAATCCATGGTATAATAGGGCATGTATGGAAGCGAAGAAACTGAACAAAAAGGCGTGGAGGAACTTCCGGAATAACAGAACACCAGAAAGCAGAGAGAGATACCAGAGAACCAGGAATGAGTACGTCAGGGTGAGAAGAGAAGCAGAGAAAAATTTTGAAAATGATATACCAAACAAAGCCAAGACCGAACCAAAGCTACTCCACAGTCACATCAGAAGGAAAACAACAGTGAAAGAACAGGTATTGAAACTTAGAACAGGCGAGGACAGGTATACAGAGAATGACAGAGAGGTGTGTGAGGAACTCAACAAGAGGTTCCAGGAGGTCTTCACAATAGAACAGGGTGAGGTCACTGTGCTAGAAGAAAGGGAGGTAAACCAGGCGGCCTTGGAGGAGTTCGAAATTACGAGAGAGGAGGTCAAGAGACACCTGCTGGATCTGGATGTTAGAAAGGCTGTTGGTCCAGATGGGATCTCACCATGGGTACTGAAAGAGTGTGCAGAGGCACTTTGCTTGCCACTCTCCATAGTGTATAGTAAGCCACTAGAGACGGGAGACCTACCAGAAATATGGAAGACGGCGAATGTGGTCCCAATATACAAAAAGGGCGACAGACAAGAGGCACTGAACTACAGGCCAGTGTCCTTGACTTGTATACCATGCAAGGTGATGGAGAAGATCGTGAGAAAAAACCTGGTAACACATCTGGAGAGAAGGGACTTCGTGACAAATCGCCAACATGGATTCAGGGAGGGTAAATCTTGCCTTACAGGCTTGATAGAATTCTACGATCAGGTGACACAGATTAAGCAAGAAAGAGAGGGCTGGGCGGACTGCATTTTCTTGGATTGTCGGAAAGCCTTTGACACAGTACCGCATAAGAGGCTGGTACATAAGCTGGAGAGACAGGCAGGTGTAGCTGGTAAGGTGCTCCAGTGGATAAGGGAGTATCTAAGCAATAGGAAGCAGAGAGTTACGGTGAGGGGTGAGACCTCCGATTGGCGTGAAGTCACCAGTGGAGTCCCACAGGGCTCTGTACTCAGTCCTATCTTGTTTCTGATATATGTAAATGATCTCCCGGAGGGTATCGATTCATTTCTCTCAATGTTTGCAGACGATGCTAAAATTATGAGAAGGATTAAAACAGAAGAGGACTGTTTGAGGCTTCAAGAAGACCTAGACAAGCTGAAGGAATGGTCGAACAAATGGTTGTTAGAGTTTAACCCAACCAAATGTAATGTAATGAAGATAGGTGTAGGGAGCAGGAGGCCAGATACAAGGTATCATCTGGGAGAGGAAATTCTTCAGGAGTCAGAGAAGGAAAAAGACTTGGGGGTTGATGTCACGCCAGACCTGTCTCCTGCAGCACATATCAAGCGGATAACATCAGCGGCATATGCCAGGCTGGCCAACATACGAACGGCATTCAGAAACTTGTGTAAAGAATCATTCAGAACTTTGTATACCACATATGTCAGGCCAATCCTGGAGTATGCAGCCCCAGCATGGAGTCCA
Organism: Procambarus clarkii; assembly: GCF_040958095.1. Lineage (NCBI taxonomy): Eukaryota > Metazoa > Arthropoda > Malacostraca > Decapoda > Cambaridae > Procambarus > Procambarus clarkii. The sequence continues at coordinate 3,614,682 of NC_091223.1, forward strand.
TATCTAGTCAAGGATAAGACTAAACTGGAAAAGGTTCAAAGGTTTGCCACCAGACTAGTACCCGAGCTGAGAGGTATGAGCTACGAGGAGAGACTACGGGAATTAAACCTCACTTCGCTGGAAGACAGAAGAGTTAGGGGGGACATGATCACCACATTCAAGATTCTGAAGAGGATTGATAGGGTAGATAAAGACAGTCTATTTAACACAAGGGGAACACGCACAAGGGGACACAGGTGGAAACTGAGTGCCCAAATGAGCCATAGAGATATTAGAAAGAACTTTTTTAGTGTCAGAGTGGTGGACATATGGAATACATTAGGGAGTGATGTGGTGGAGGCTGACTCCATACACAGTTTCAAGTGTAGATATGACAGAGCCCGATAGGCTCAAGAATCTGTACACCTGTTGATTGACGGTTGAGAGGCGGGACCAAAGAGCCAGAGCTCAACCCCCGCAAACACAACTAGGTGAGTACAACTTGGTGAGTACACACACACACACATATCGCATGACGGGTTTGACTTGGCATGTGCGAGCACGCTCGGTCCTGGGTAAGAAACGCACACTCTCCCCTCGACTCCGATTATACGAACTTTCACGAGTTTCAACATCAAGTTTCATCAGTTTCATCAAGTCTTTAACATTGCTCTTAGATCTCTTCACGGCGATTGTCGCTAATGATTCTTCACTGCTACATAGGCAATCACTTGCTCTAAGACACATGTACTCGTCACTAAGTCACATGTACTCACTAGGTGAGTACACGTGACACTAATTCTGACCACAGTTACTTATTATATTTATTCGTTGCCTTGTTGGGTTGAATATTATACACAGTAGGCACTTCTGTAGTTTTATTGACTAAGACAGCAAGGTGTATAACTGGCCAGCCGAGGTCCACCTACTCTGAGTCTGTCGGGAATACTGAGCCTGCGGGAGCATGGCTGGTGACTGTCTGTCTGGTATGACGTCAGAGGCCTACTCGCCTGTGATTGGTTATGTCTCAACCACCATATTATTTGAGTATAACACCGCTCGGACACGCTATCAAGTCGACGTCCCTTGTCGACAAGCTCTGGCTAGCTATATAGTTACAATGAAACTGAAAGGACCTCGGTGGCATTCAATAATGACTTACATGTGAAATTTGCATAATAAACATTAAAAAGGAGATCAGGTGTGCGTAATACTAACACCTCGGCATATGCACCAAAAAAAAATTGAACATAATAGATGAAAATCATGGTAACAATGCTTTATTTAAACCAGAGTATTAAGAACATGTGTATGTCTACTTATCAGATATGAACAATACAACTCAAGGTATTGCCTAAACAAAATTATTAACATGTGTCAATGACATGTGCTTGAAATAATACAAAATTAAACAATTATTACTTTAATGGAACAAAGTTCTGACCTAACAACCACAAATGAATTTTAAAATTAGATAATGTGGATTTTTTTTTTTGTTAATGTACAATATATTTATAAGACCAATGTACAATATATTTACAAGCTATAAACAAGACCTGGATCAAGAAGACTAACATCTGCGTGATAGCAGTCAGGATTCACTGGTCTCAGTGTGGTTTCTAGAACATTAATGAACTCTTATGACAAGCACTGTAAAAATACAAATGGCAGTAGACTTAACAATGGCATCTAATTTATAACACAAAATAAAGTTGAGAAAACTTCATTATACTATATATATATATATATAATGGTAATAATAAGACACATGTGGTGGAAATACTGCAAATGAATTTTTCAAAGCAAAACAGAATAACTGCAGAGTGCACTCAATTATAAATTCTGCAGATAACTACACCTAGCTCATCCAGAGCACTATACAACTCTGGCTCTGACTGAAGGTCAGGAACAGATGAAACTGCATGTGACAAACTATCATCTTGAGAGATAACTTTGTTAACATCTAGCCAATGGACATGTGGTGAGTGCACGGTTGAAACGAGAGGTCTAGATCTAAGAATATAAGTGCTAGTATGGGGTTGCTGAACATCAAGTGGTCTGTCAACCACAGAAGGTGGTGTCCGAGTAGGAGTATCTGTCTGGGTAAGTTCATTGTCATCTTCCTCATCAGTCTCATCAACAGTCATTTTAGCTAACTTCATGTGGTCTAAATGTTCATTTATATACTCTCCTGTTACCAAGTTCTTAAGTCTGTACTTGTTACCTTTGATAAGCTCGGTTACCGTATATGGACCCAAAAATTTCTTAGTTAACTTGTACATAGGGCCAGACCTGTGTTGGTTAAGTATCATTACTACAGATCCGATAGTTATTTTACGGGGTTTAGCTTGTGCATTCCTTGCTAGAGTGAACTCGGCTGTAGCTTTGGACAGTTGTTCTCGTATTTTCTTTAATACAAGTTGCATCTGTCTACGCTTCACTTGAACAAAATCATCTACGTTATATAAGGGAGTAGGAGGTACGTTAATCAATTCATTAGGGAGGATCTTATCTGTACCATAAAGAATAGCGTGAGGTGTGTCACCTGTAGAAACATCAATTGAAGAATTTATAGCACACTGAATTAAGGGTATAAAATCATCCCAATTGTTGTTATCACAATTCAACGTGACTCTCAAGGCATCTAACGCTTTCCTGTTAGTACGTTTGGCTAATCCGTTGCTTACTGGATGGTAAGGCGTAATATTACATTTTTTAATGTTACATAAATCACACAAGCTAGTTAAAATAATATTACTGAATTCTGGCCCATTATCTGAAAGGAATGCTTTAGGCATATCTTATCTACAAATTATTTGGTCATGGAATGCACTGGCTATAGTTTCTGCTGTTTTGTTCGGTATAGGAACTAGTTCACAATACCGGGAAAAATTATCGACCATTACAAGCAAATGTTTGTTCCCTTTCTCTGTTTCTGCAAAATTTGCCAACAAATCCATTGATACTCGTTCCCAAGGAGCTTTAGTTGCTGGGTACACCTTAATTGGATTAGGTCCTACTACATGTCCCATGTGCTGTAAGCAGGTTAAACATCTGTCAACATAATGAGCAATCTCCTTAGCCATTGTTGCCCAAAAATACTTCAATCGACCTTGTTGGAGTGTACGATCCTTTCCTGGATGTGCACTTGCGGGAGCATCATGGAGAATTTTTATCACAGTTGGTACCAAGACAGCTGGAACAACTAACTGACAACATTTCCTCGGGGCTGTCCCTAGCTTTACTACTCTACACAGTAAATTGTCTAACATCACTAATTCTTTCAATGGTACTGGCGGTTTATGAATCAGGCGAGTGTCTTGCTTAGTCAAAAATTTAATGACGGGTGCCCAGATGGGGTCTTGTCTTTGTTCCGTCTCGACTACTGTAGCATCTAATGCTGGGTAATTTAACTGAATCGCAGCTACGTGTCGAGAAAACGCGTGGGCTACAACATTTTGCTTTCCTGGAATATATCCAAATGTGGGATTGAATTCTTGAATTGTGAGCAAATATCTAGCAAACTTTCCAACTGGATTCTTATTTTTGAACAAGGAAATTAATGGTTGGTGATCTGTAAGAACATGAACTGGGTAATTATAAATTGTATCCCTGAAATGTTTAAGTGCCCAGACAACTGTCAAGGCTTCTCATTCTGTTGCGCTATAATTTTTCTCTTCTTTTGATAATGTACGGCTAGCATAAGCTATTGTGTGATCTCAGTGACCTTCTGTTTGAAGTAACGCAGCACCTAGACCTATGTCACTAGCATCTGTAACCAACGTAAAAAGTTTAGAAAAATCTGGGTACCTAAGGACAGGGGACGAAATCAAGGCTGCCTTGAGTTTTTTGAATGACTGATCCTGGGCCTCTCCCCAAACAAAGGGTTCATTTTTTCTTTGCAATTTGTAAAGTGGAGCGGCTATAATAGAGAATCCAGCAATAAATGAACGATAAAATCCTACAAGACCTGTGAACTGTCTTACGGCTTCTGCAGTACGAGGCGTTGGAAAATCTCGGGCAGTAATAATTTTTTATTCATTCAATGTAATACCTGAAGGTGTAACTGTATGACCTAGAAAATTAATCTTCTCCTTTAAAAATTAACATTTTGCAAGCTTAATTTTTAAATTAGCTTCAGCAAGCTTTGCAAGTACTTTCTCAAGGTTCTGGAAATGAGTCTGAACATCTTGCGACATGATTATGAGATCATCAAGGTAAACTAGAAGAGTACGTCCTATCAATCTACGAAAGAGATTTGTCATGAGCCGTGAAAAGGTTATTGGACTACTCCGCAAACCAAATGGCATTCTTTTGAAAGGAAAATGACCATTGGGAGTACTAAAGGCTGTCAATTGTTTACTTTCCTCGTCAAGGGGGATTTGCCAGAATCCCTGCAACAAATCTAATGTTGAGAATACTTTATTTCGACCAATACTTTGCAACAAATCATTTAGAAATGGAAGTGGGAAACGATCTGGTATCGTTACTCTGTTAAGCATCTGATAATCGATTACATGTCTCCAAGTCCCATCTCGCTTTAGTACAAGAATCAATGGAGCGTTCCATGGCAAATTACTCGATTCAATTACATCACACTCTGTAACATTTCCTCTTCTCTATCGACTTCTGCTCTCTGAGAATGGAAAAGACGGTAAGCTGGTACATAAATAGGCGTAGTTCCTTGTTCAAGGGGAATTTTATGTGTAATAAGAGGAGTGAGTCCTAACGTTTCTCCTGGTAGAGCAACAACGGCTCTATTCCTGTTCAAAATTTCCAAAAGCTGAGCCACAGAGTCAGGAAAATCAGTAGGACTGAGGTGTAGCGCTTGCACCTCTGGCTGAGATCCCTGTTCTCCTGGTGTGAGTGTACAAACAGTATGATCCATGGAGACATCCTCCACAACTCGCATCGGTAACGAGTAATGGGCAAAATCTACAACATTGGTGCCAGACTGGAGATGGATGTCGGCATTACTAGTGTTTGCAATATACAATGTAACAGTACCATCCTGCACTGTGTGCCAGGAGGGTTCAACAAACGTACCATTCACTTTACATGTTTCACTTTCTGCAATCACATCCGATAACTCAGGCACTCCCTGAACCTTAACTCTTATTCTGGTGAGAGAATGAGAGTGCAACAGTGTCAGTAGCCGTGGAAACACTGACTTCAGAGATGGAAGCTGCCAGGCGAGCGAGACAAAGAGAATCCGTTAGGGCGTCCCCTTCCAGAAAGTCCCGATACTCACTCTCCTTAACAATTGCACAACTACGATGCTTCATTCGAGCGCCTGTTTTCTCGGGTATGCTACCACGACAAGGATCTGACAAACCTACGCTAGCAAGGCGGGTGTCAACAAAATTAACGTAGTCTGATTGAAGGTTGAACTCGTGGCCCTGTCGATACATGCTACACAAGGGTATGACGTGGTCTTTGATACTAATGTTCCAACGATGGGGAAACAATGCAATATTTTCATCAATCATGGTGTACAGACCTAAGAGAATGTCTCCAGGAAAATGAATAACGTCAACAACTAAACATGTTATAGACAATGTGACATCATCTAACTTGAGTGGGAGGTCAATTTCACCCTTAACTTTTACTTTATTTCCTGAAATACCACGTAGAAAAGGTATGGGTGACTGTTTTAAAGTAGTAGGGTGCATACTTTCAATGTCTCTAAGAGCTGAGGGCTTGACAATATTAACTTTTGCACCTGAGTCAAGAAAAACTTTTAAAACTTTACCATGGACAATGGCTGAGACAAGGGGACCATCACTTGAGACTGGACAAGTTACTACTTGTGACTTATGCTGTCTGGGATATCTGCGTCTCGTCTGTGTCAAATTCACTGTGGTTCCGTCAACATCTACAACTGGTCTAGAGTCAGTGTCCTCCTCTGTCAAGTGTCCAAATCTATTTTGGGTACCTACTGAATACACAGGGAGGGCACTAGGATTGGCTAGCTTGAATTGGTTAGCGGATGACCTTAGGGGTTTCCCAACGACATGGAGTGAACATTCTTAACTCCAACATTCTGTGGCTGAGTATTATAATTCGAAGTTGCATTATAGCTGGGCCGGGAGTTGTAATTACGCGAGTTCTGATAATGTTTTGCATTGGCAATTTTTTTGACTAACCTATACGGGTCAAGGTCTCCTTTGTTAACAAATCGCCGGTGAAAGAAATCCTTAAATTCAGACCAAGACTGAAGGCTAACAATGGCTTTCTCATCAACAACAAAACGTGCATCACCATTGGTTGTGTCCACAGCTGACCGTGCAATTGCCAAGTATTCAGCATCAGTAGGCTTAGAAAAACGTGCAACTGTTTTCGCTTCAACCTTACTAAACCATGACTCTAATAAGCGGGATTCACCAGCAAAAAGAGGTATAGCTATTTCCTGAGCTGACCTCTGGACATTGGGACGAGCAACTGCTCCTGTTGAGTCTTAGGGGGTTTCAACAGTGGTAGGCATTGTCACAGCCGTGGAGGTAATGTTTGAACGCAGATTATAATTAAGTGCACCAGGCATCAGAAATGGTATACACAAAAATAAACACTCAAAAAAAAAATCAACATGGCTAAAGTAAGAAAATGGCAGAAATAAAATTATTAAATTGGGCTAGGCAACAAATAATTAAGAACAAGGAATATTGTGAATTAAATTAGCAATCTTTCATGAAAATGGCTAGAATTAGAAGCATGTAAATTAATTAAACCAGGCTAAGCACAGCAATTTAGAATAAAAAAAAACTGGAAAGTGCAATTGCAAAATTTCATTAAAATGATTCAACACAACAAGTGGTAATGCAAGAAATATGGATGTAGGCACATAATCTGGACACATATGTGTCCAGATTATGGACACATATGTGTCCATAACTGCTATGGTAAAGATTATAATATGAAATGTTGAAGGAATAAATTTCAATTTTAGGTTTGGAGGAATTAAAAAGAATTATATTGTACAAATCCTTAACTGCTACTAAAATAAGGATTTTTTACTTGTCTTGACTTTGAATTTGTTAATAATACTTTATTAACACAATTAATGCACAATGAAATTACTGTGAGAAGCAGGAATGTTGAAAATCACTCAGGGGATCTGTGTGAGTGGAGTACTGAACCAGCTCCAATATTTAGCAAGTCACTGAATGGTTAATTCATAAGATATTGTGGATATATTTACGTTAAACCTCTTTAAAACATAGCACACGATATCTTAGCTCTTAATTACTTAACTCAGGGCTGCAGGATTTGCAATATAACAGTGGCCAACGCGAAAAACGGCGACAAGGCGTGTGAAGAGGCACATGCGAGGGTTTGTTTACAATCTGGTGCGACGGCAGCGCTCCTAGCGACAGTAGCACGAAGCTCAGGAGACCCCACACTAGAATGATGTTGGGAGCACGAAGATAAACTCTGACGACGACGATGATAGCGAAGGAATTACGATTTGCTAGGCTGAAGTTCACACAAAATGATGTAGCAGGGGGCTGGAGGCGATGGTGAGGGGTGGCGAAGTGGCGAGGTATGTACGCTGGTGGCGACACTTAGTCAAACAATTGCAGTCCACCAATTATTCTCAAATAACAATACTGCACATACGATGATCAGTTGATACTTGCGGCGATGACCTGATGACGATTGCAGTAGCTAGACCACTCACAAAGCTTGATGCTGTCAGCTTTGGTGGCGGTGGTGGTGGTGCAGGTTCCCACATTTCGCGGGATTCAAAAATGGCTGGCGCGGGAATCTTCCTTGCTCCTCACTGATGAATTAGCGTTCTCACGGGAAAATATTGACCCTTACTTCTGACACGTTGGCCTGGAGTAGTGGTTGATGGCAGGACCCCGGTTTGGCACAATATTTGATGCGTGGGTGGCAGGATTGCAGCGGTGGCGGTGGTGGCGACTGGAACATGAGGCAATGTGGGTACTTGAATTTTCGCTTTCAGAAAAATAAGTCTGGATCCCACCACTGCCACCAGTATTCGTTGCCTTGTTGGGTTGAATATTATACACAGTAGGCACTTCTGTAGTTTTATTGACTAAGACAGAAAGGTGTATAACTGGCCACCTACTCTGAGTCTGTCGGGAATACTGAGCCTGCTGGGAGCACGGCTAGTGACTGTCTGTCTGGCATGACGTCAGAGGCCTACTCGCCTGTGATTGGTTATGTCTCAACCACCATATTATTTGAGTATAACATATTAGGATCCCGTGAGTACACCGCTGGCTCTTGCCAGACAACTGAGATTTCCCTCTTACATCGGTTTAGCTCAATTAAATCACATGTGTCTTTTCCAGGAACTTCACATTGCTAGTATTGTCTCTTCAGGAACACCGAGTGGTCACGGCTTATCCACGAACCGTTGTTTGCGACGTAATTTGCAGTAATCTATAATATAATCTAATCACACTAAAAAATCTATCAGTGATACGGGTCTGACTGATTTAACAGTTACAAAAGAGCACTTTTACCCCAGCCTTAGGTTAGAATTAGCTGACCCTGAGCTCTGGGGTGGCAGCGTCCTCTCTTCTTAAAATCTGCAGTCTGAATGACGCCTTGAGGTATGACGCCCACATGCTCTCCAGGATTCCGCGATAGCGTCTCCTGTTGACCAATGGCAGAAGCGAGGCATTCTCGCCTTTTCTGTAAACGTATCTAATTGGCACGCGCACCTATTCCTCTGCCAGAATCGTTGTTTGGTTTCCACATCATCCAGCGAAAAGCGAAATTTCTCAGAAGGGGGAAAAGAGGGATTGCGGTTAGAACCCAATGGTTTGGAGGAGAAAGGGCCCATCTCTGCCCCTCCCACCACAGTATTCACCAAAACTCACTCCTCCTGTGTAAAGGTACACCAGTTCTGATACTGTTCATCTGTTTACTCAATTGCAACAGGACTATTTGACCCAGGTCAAACCTGATGACCTCTTTAGACTCTTCAGACCAAACTTGACACACAGTGGATGACAAATAACGAAGTTGTGCCATGCAAGCACACATACAAGCAACCATAAACAATAAGAGCAGGCATAAATTTATGGCATTAGGAAGCATATCCTCACAAGGTAACTCAAAATATAATTTGTTATTATAAAACTAAAAATAAAATTAAAATTGTTTAGTATATACAAAAAAACGAATTTTAAAAGACGTACACTGACAATTTTGAGTAAAATGGGGTCAATGATTTGTGTCAATGATTGTTCCACAAGTAGATAGGGCAGATACTGCACGATTTTCTTGCAACTGCTAATGATTATTGGCTGGGCCATATCCTCAAACTTAGAGACGTTTCTGTGAAATCACTCGCCAAACAGTTGAGAAAAATATCACAGAACCCTTCATAAAAAAAATTATTACAGGTCCTTTGCTATATGCATAAAATAATTCACAAACAAAATATTAATTAACCACTTGTTACTAAGTGTATTTCATATATGGTGACAAATAACAATGCTAAAAATCCTTTGTAATATAACGAACGAAAAGATTTAAATATCTATTCCAGTTTTTGGTTATGACAAAACCTGATGAAAAACCTTTTCTATAGTCAGTTGAGAAACTTTAGAAAAATAAATTATTGTGAGTATTATAGTGTGGGTTGGTGGTGTTATCGTGTTGTTCCTTCTTTATGGACAACCCAACCCACAACTCGGTAGAGTGCTCATACTTCACTAGGAGATCACACTAGGCGCTTCTGGCTCTTGGAGAGGGGCTCAACGTCACACATTTAGGGGATGCGGCTCCAACATTTAGCCTCGTTCTCACGTGCACACACCCACTTGAGCCGCTGTGACTCCCCACTCTCTCCTTATGTTATATGATCTCCTCAATCCCCTTTGACTTACTAGTTTTCCGTCCTACCCGGTCCACAGCGGTGGTTCTTGGTTCTTTCTGTCTCTCTCTCCTTCTTTACTATTTCCTGGGAAGCCTCACTAGGACAAGGTCAAACACCAGCAAATTTGAATACATTTACTGGACAGAGCACATACACAATACATATACACATATAATAATAATGAATCCTACACTCTATACTGTTTCAGTCAGGCTGCACTCCAACACCATCAGAACTCTATCATCAGCTTATCAAGTGGTATCCTATCTCCTGATTCACCACCTAATATTACCAACCTCCTCAAGTAGGACAAGTCTTATAATACAATGTTGCACAATTAGCAAGAGAATATATATATCTATAAACATGAACAAGGAAAATCAGGATATGATTGCAATAACATAAATATATCAGTATAAATGTTCCTTGATACACAGCAATGATCAATCGATCACCCTATCAGTCCTAGAACACATCCATCTGTAGGTAATCCAGCCGACGACTGTAACTCTAAACTTCAGTATAAACACTCCTCGGCACAAGAATGGCAAACAATCACTCACCTTTCACTGCGTCTTGCATGCTAATGACAGCCAAACACTATCACCTCCCTACAAGTAATCAACCAGAACTTCCCTTCCACATCTGGAAGTTCACTACCCTGATCTCTTCAGGTTCTTCCAGGTTTAACTACCAGAATCCTGTGCAGCTCCTCCAGGCTGCTACCATGAAGTTTTCCTTGAGCAACTATGGTGCTTCACCACCTCTACAGAAGCACGTGACACTCCTCTTCACTGCTTCTCCTCACAGCTCGAGGTCTTCTCCTCCACTACCTTGGAGTCTCATCAATTACTCCCTCTGTGCTGGCTTCGATGTTCTCAGCAACTTCTTCCCCAAAGACAAACCTGCAACCCATTGACACTCCAATAAAAATGTTTCCCCTTAAACACATAAACAAAAATAACCACACAATATGTTTGCCTCCAACATCTATCTGTTCTCTAGATACTGTGAGAGTGGACTCCCCCGTTTTGGGCTGGTCCATGCTCCGCTTTGCCCGGCGGTCTTCACTCACTCTGGGAGGGTCCTCCGCCGTCAGGAGCTGGGCTTCCTCAGTCACCTGCCAGCGCTCAGAGGGGACGGACGTCGTTCCGTGTTCCTCCCTCTCCACTCTCCTATTGTAGGCCATCTGCCTTATCAAAACATGTCTAACTTATCAATAAACATTGCTACTATTGCTGGGCACACGACCAACTACAAGTAATCACTATAGACTGGCTTAAACCATGCTTACCACAGATTTTCTGGTCGAGGGAGCTCCTCCCTCTGACGAGTCTGGTCAGGGCACTCCCACGGCCCACGATAATGTCTCTGGGCGGCTTAATAAACACTCCTCGCTGTCCAGGACTTGAGACCACAATGCTCCCAGCTCGATTCCACAGCTGCCACAACTGTAAACTTCTCTTCTCATGGAGATATATCACTAGGGGTTCCTTTCTTGCGGGAGCTCAAACGGAGCACGGCTTCTCCCTGCGATGTCTGGCACTCAAGTGATGTCAAAGCCCTCCAGAAGTGAGCCTCACGCCTCCAGCAAATTATCCACATCTCCTAACCAGTCATGTATCTATTTTCTTATTCACTGCCCATAATCTTAAACTGTTTACTAAATCTGACCAACTATTTTACATCGGTGTCTTCACCTCTATATTTCCCAGATCTTATAGTCAGGTCAGGCTTGATTGAATAATTCTCAAATGGGAGACTCGCTTTTCGGCTGCCTGGGATCATAACACTCCCTCCCCCTTGTTTTGAGAATTATTCTAGTGGCTAGGCTCGAGATATAACATCAGCTACTATGTTGTCTCGCCCTCTTATGTACGTTATCACCAGGTCATACTCTTGGAGCAATAAAAACCATCTGGTTAACCTCTGGTTCGCCTGCTTCATTTTCCTCAGGAAAATTAGGGGATTATGGTCTGTATACAACGTCACTGGGTATCGTCCCCCACTCACATACACTTCAAAATGTTTCAATGCCATCACCAGGGCCAAAGTCTCTTTCGCGACTGTACTGTACGACCTCTGGTGCTTAACAAACTTCTTCGAGAAGGACATGGGGCGGTAAATTCCATCACTCTGCTGCGTCAGTACAGCTCCAGCCCCTATATCACTGGCATCTACAAATAACGTAAACGGCACTCCAAAATTGGGCGACACTAGTACAGGCGCCTCGGTCAAGTCTTTTGGTCTTTTCAAACGCTTCTTGTGCTGTTCCATTCCACTCCCACTTCTTGCTCTTTGATAGCAAACTTGTCATAGGAGCGGCTATGGTGGAGAAATTTTCGCAGAACTTCCGGTAATATCCAATCATACCGAGGTATCTCAACAATTCTTTCTTACTCCTGGGCACCAGGAAGTTGTCAATGGCCTCCACCTTTGTTCTTACCGGAGCAATCTCGCCTTGCCCTACTATATATCCAAGGTACTCCAGGCGGGCTCTCCCAAACTCGCTTTTTGCTAAGTTGATCGTCATGTTAGCCTTCTCCAATCGATCGAACAAATCTAGAAGTCGATCAACGTGATCCTTCAAGGAATCAGCGAGCACTACAATATCATCGATGTACAACGCACATCCGGTCGCGCCTTGTAATTTGCAATATCTGGCTCACAACTCGCCAGAAACATGATCTTCCCACAAACGATCTGACTTCTCAGGCACCTCTTGGCTAGGCTGTCCTCCTTGTACGCCTTCACTCCATCAGTCCACTCTACTTATTGTTTCCACCCTCCGTTTCCTCGTCTTCTTCTCTTCACGTCCAGAGTCAGACATCTACTGTCTGTGCCTCCTCTGTCGTCTTCACACTTCCAGCTACTGCCATTATACTTTCGTCTCCTGTCATCATGCTTCACTCCCTCGTCTTCACCGACGATCCTTCCTTTCGTCTCCTCATTTACCCGAGACCTTATCCTGTTTGACTTCCATCGAGTCCTCGGCTTTCTTCTATTCCTCCATGCTTGTATCATCATCCTCTTCCCACTCTTCTCACCTATATACAACTCCATTTCTTCTCCTTCAACTCTTTTTCATTCCCTAAAAGTTTCTTCGAGCACTGTTCTACACCCAACAGCACTCGATTGTACATGTCGCTTTACTTCTCCTAGAGAGCTCATAAGCATCTCTCCTCACATACTGTCTCTTCTCCTTTCGTTTACTCGGCTATTACTCTTCTTCACTATCTCTCTTCCACGTTTTCTGTGCAACATGCCAACTCTTGACATCTCAAACAACTTAACTCCACTATCCACATGCCTCTGTGCTCGTGGACAACTTGATGCTCTACTCCCGTCCTCAATATGTCCACATCTTTCCTCATTCCCACTCAGCACAGTTGCATTCACCTTCCGACTCCTAATTTCGGTGGGCTGGGCTCCACTCAGGTCCGCCTCTCTTCACATTAGTCTTCTTCGGCTGGGTCATCTTCACTTTTCACCTCACCAAGACTCCATTTTCCTGGGCTGGACCTTCATCAAACAGCCACACTATATCTATGTCAATATCTTCCACCGGTTGAATCGACACTGTCTCGTCTTCTCCAGCGTCTTCCTTGTCGGCCACCTCTGCCTTCATCACTACCGAGGCAGGGTACTCAATGGCTTGGCGGTCTCCTGATGCATCTCCTCGGATGTCAGTCAGGTTCACACTCTCAGGTGTCCCACCCGTGCCGTGGCCTTCTGGGCATTCCTCTGGCACAGTCTCCGCCACGACTCTTGGCAACACCTTTGTCCCCCACAAGTCATTCCCCAGGATCACTTGGACTCCTGGAACAAGTATGTCGGGGCATACTCCCAACATCACCTCTGCCGACACATATTCCGACCTTAGCTGGACAGCACATACGGGCATGTCACTCTCAGACAATAACCCATATACTTTCATCTTACTCCTGCCAGCTAGTCGTCGATCATTCCCAATCAGGCTTCTCGCAATCAAGCTCTGATTAGATCCGGTATCTCTTAGGATACCAACTTCTACCTCAGGTTGGCCTCCTACACTGATCCAACCTTTGCTCATGAACGGCCTATACCTCTCGTTCACTAAGTTCACCTTCTGTGGTTTGTCTTGGAACACATTAGTATATTTACTCCGGGGGTCACACATGGCTAGGGTCACAACTCTCTTGCCCTGCCGACAATCTCGCATCACGTGATCCAATCCGTTACAACTGTAACATCTCACCTGGGAAAAGTCTCTTTTATTTGTACCACAGCGGCTCTGACTTTGTCCACTCGCATGAGAGTTCCTTGGGCCAGGCACACTACCTGCACTCTGTGGGGCTTTACTGGACTCTTGATTTCCTGGATCACGATTAGTTTCTCGTTTAGCTCCTCATCTCCACTTTTAGACGAAGTGTGCGACCTACTCTTTTGAGTTTTAGAGTACTTACGTTTATCTGCCCATTTATCAAAATTGTTCTCACCCCAGACTCTTCTGGGTCTTTCATAATTTCCTCCTCCCCAGACTCCACTGGGTCCGCCATTGCTGCGTCTCGCCTCGCTTCTCACTCTGTTCTCCCCTCAAGCTCTTGTACGCTTCAGTAATCATATCTGTCCTATCTGCGGCATCTTTCACATCCTTAACCCCTGCTTCTTGGATCTTGAACTTTGTTTCGGGATGCATCATTTCTAAGAAGTTTTCCATGACCATCAGTTGCTTCAGGTCAGCGTAAGATCCAACTCCGGCAGCCTCATTCCACTTCTGGAATCGTCTTTCCTGATCCCTTGCTGTCTCAGCAAAAGTACACGCTCCAACCTTCACCATCTCTCTGAAGCGCTTCCTATAAGCTTCTGGGGTTAACTGAAACGAGCGCAATATGCTGCTCTTTACCGTGGCATAATCCTGGCACTCTTCCAGTGACAATTGGGTGTATGCCTCCCTGGCTGCACCGGTCAATCTTAACTGGACCAGCTGGGCCCATTCCTCCTGTGGAAACTCCTTGATGCTGGCTACCTTTTCAAAGTGCTCGAAAAAGCTCTCTGCCTCTTTGGGAACAAACAAGGGAATGTCCTTCTCCCTAACGCTAACATTTGGTGAGTGTGATACCTGGGTGGTGCTCTCTGGCAACCCATGTTCAATCCTTTGTTCAGCCAAGGTTTTGTTCGCTTCTATCTGCATTTGTTTTGTTCTCTCTTTTTCTTTTTCGACCTGGACTTTTTTTTCCACCTCTAGTCGTGCTTTCTCTCTTTCTCCTGTTCCAACTCCAGTTCTCTTACTCTGGTTTTCTCTTTTTCTTTCTCCACCTCTAGTCTTGCTTTCTCTTTTTCTACCTCCAGTCTGGTTTTCTCTTTTTCCCTCTCGGCTTCATTTTTCATCTGAAGTTCCAATTTCATCTTTTCCAGCTGGAACTGTCTCTCCTTGTCCTCACGCTGCTGCTGCATCTGGAGCTCTAACTGGAATCTCTCCAAGATACTATTTCGGCTACTCCTGCTACTGCGGCTACTCTTGCTGCTGCTACTCGATCCCTGGAATCTCACTTCATCCTGCCCATCATCCTCCTTTCCACTTTCAGCTCCTTGCTCTGCCGCTTCACTTTGGGCTTTTAACTGCCTCAGGATCTCATCCTTTATCCCAGCTACTTTAGATGCTTTCAACCTGATGCCACATTTTTCTGCTATTTGTTTTTATTGATCCCTCGTGCAACCTTCCAAGTCCTCAGGCTTGCCTGACTCCATAAATGCTTGCACATTATCCATCTTGTCCTGTGAGTTTTCCCAAGAGAGAGAATATATGCCTACAGTCACACAGTTTATCTATTCTAACAAGGGGTGTACCAATCCACTCTTGGACAGGGTGTGGGTGTGCCAGTCCACTCTCCTGGACAGGCCCTTAATTTATTATAGTGTGGGTTGGTGGTGTTATCGTGTTGTTCCTTCTTTATGGACAACCCAACCCACAACTCGGTAGAGTGCTCATACTTCACTAGGAGATCACACTAGGCGCTTCTGGCTCTTGGAGAGGGGCTCAACGTCACACATTTAGGGGATGTGGCTCCAACATTTAGCCTCGTTCTCACGTGCACACACCCACTTGAGCCGCTGTGACTCCCCACTCTCTCCTTATGTTATATGATCTCCTCAATCCCCTTTGACTTACTAGTTTTCCGTCCTACCCGGTCCACAGCGGTGGTTCTTGGTTCTTTCTGTCTCTCTCTCCTTCTTTACTATTTCCTGGGAAGCCTCACTAGGACAAGGTCAAACACCAGCAAATTTGAATACATTTACTGGACAGAGCACATACACAATACATATACACATATAATAATAATGAATCCTACACTCTATACTGTTTCAGTCAGGCTGCACTCCAACACCATCAGAACTCTATCATCAGCTTATCAAGTGGTATCCTATCTCCTGATTCACCACTTAATATTACCAACCTCCTCAAGTAGGACAAGTCTTATAATACAATGTTGCACTATTAGCAAGAGAATATATATATCTATAAACATGTACAAGGAAAATCAGGATATGATTGCAATAACATAAATATATCAGTATAAATGTTCCTTGATACACAGCAATGATCAATCGATCACCCTATCAGTCCTAGAACACATCCATCTGTAGGTAATCCAGCCGACGACTGTAACTCTAAACTTCAGTATAAACACTCCTCGGCACAAGAATGGCAAACAATCACTCACCTTTCACTGCGTCTTGCATGCTAATGACAACCAAACACTATCACCTCCCTACAAGTAATCAACCAGAACTTCCCTTCCACATCTGGAAGTTCACTACCCTGATCTCTTCAGGTTCTTCCAGGTTTAACTACCAGAATCCTGTGCAGCTCCTCCAGGCTGCTACCATGAAGTTTTCCTTGAGCAACTATGGTGCTTCACCACCTCTACAGAAGCACGTGACACTCCTCTTCACTGCTTCTCCTCACAGCTCGAGGTCTTCTCCTCCACTACCTTGGAGTCTCATCAATTACTCCCTCTGTGCTGGCTTCGATGTTCTCAGCAACTTCTTCCCCAAAGACAAACCTGCAACCCATTGACACTCCAATAAAAATGTTTCCCCTTAAACACATAAACAAAAATAACCACACAATATGTTTGCCTCCAACATCTATCTGTTCTCTACATATTGTGAGAGTGGACTCCCCCGTTTTGGGCTGGACATGCTCCGCCTTGCCCGGAGGTCCTCACTCACTCTGGGAGGGTCCTCACAGTCAGGAGCTGGACTCCCTCAGTCACCTGCCAGCGCTCAGAGGGGACGGATGTCGTTCCGTGTTCCTCCCTCTCCACTCTCTTATTTTAGGCCTTCTGCCTTATCAAAACATGTCTAACTTATCAATAAACATTGCTACTGTCGCTGGGCACACGACCAACTACAAGTAATCACTATAGACTGGCTTAAACCATGCTTACCACAGATTGTCTGGTCGAGGGGGCTCCTCCCTCTGACGAGTCTGGTCAGGGCACTCCCACGGCCCACGATAATGTCTCTGGGCGGCTTAATAAACACTCCTCGCCGTCCAGGACTTGAGACCACAATGCTCCCAGCTCGATTCCACAGCTGGCACGTCTGCACACTTCTCTTTTCTTGGAGATATATCACTAGGGTTTTCTTTCTGACGGGAGCGCAAACAGAGCACGGCTTCCCCCTGCGATGTCTGGCAGTCAAGTGATGTCAAAGCCCTCCAGAAGCGAGCCTCACGCCTCCAGCAAATTATCCACATCTCCTAACCAGTCATGTATCTATTTTCTTATTCACTGCCCATAATCTTAAACTGTTTACTAAATCTAACCAACTGTTTTACATCAGTGTTTTCACCTCTATATTTCCCAAACCTTATAATCAGGTCAGGCTTGATAGAATAATTCTCAAACGGGAGACTCGTTTTTCGGCTGCCTGGGATCATAGCAGAGAGACAATGAATGCATTTTTTTTAAGTGAAAGGGAAAGTTAGCGCAATGTTTACTAATTATCTATTATTATGTAGTGTATATTACGTAGACTAATATACACGTCTTAAGTTCCTACCAAGAATATGAATCATTCTTTGCATCTTTCCTATTCAACGAATATAAGTGTTTTACAATACATCTCCCGTACTTTTGTATGGGAGATGAAGGAATGCAAAGGTTATTACCCTGTGCAGGCGATGAGTCACAATAACGTGGCTGTAGTATGTTGACCAGACCACACACTAGAAGTTGAAGGGACGACGACGTTTCGGTCCGTCCTGGACCATTCTCAAGTCGATTGTCTTGAGAATTCTCACAATCGACTTGAGAATGGTCCAGGTCGGACCGAAACGTCGTCGTTCCTTCAACTTCTAGTGTGTGGTCTGGTCAACGTTATTACCATGGAAACACAAAACGCAACTGTCTCTATTTTCCGCGTGTTACAACTTGTAATAAAATTGTTACATCTTTCCTTAACGTGTTTATGATGAATTAGAACGTTGTTACAACTTGCTATATTGGTTGTTATAACTGATTAGGAGGTGTTAAAACTTGTTCGAACGTTATACCAACGTCGATGTTTATAGTTTCGGTGTGTGTTTGGCGGGGCGGGAATTACCATGGGTGCACCTGAGAATAATTACTCACACTCTCACCTCCGTCATCTCTCTCTTTCTGCTTCCCTATGCTAACGATGAGTCACAATAACGTGGCTGAAGATATAATAACCAAACGAAACACCAGTAAATGAAGAAACGACGACGTTTCGTTTCGTCCTGAAGTGTAGTTTGGTCATCATATCTTCCTTCCTCTCTTTTCCTTTCTTTATCTGCCTCTTCCTGTCTTTGTCTCTCTTCCTCGAGCTGCCCTGCTGGAGAAAGTGCTTATGAGATTTATTCCCTGTACACACACACCGCCCAGAGGAATCTTTGTAAAGGCGATTTTAATTGTTAATAATTATTCTTTCCCCTGCCTACAATGTGATCCAGATGTTAGGTCAGGTTAGGTTAGGAAACCTTTAGTTGAATACCTTTCGAGACATCTAACGGGTGAATTGCAACGTGGAAACTGAACAATAACAAACAATGAAAAGTGAAACTAGAGGAATCAGCTTAACACTAGTGTTTTGCTTGCAATGGCGGCAGCGGCAGTGGTGGTGCTCGGGTGGATGGCAGGTATAAGGTGATGGATGACAGACTGCTTTATTGGAGGGTCACTGAGACGTCCCCCGTTAGTAAACTAATTGTAAACCCGGAGACGAATATCTTGGATAGGAGACTTTGGAACTCTGTGGAGACTTCTTTTTAAGCCTATGGCCTAGGAAAATTGTGGAGATTAAATTTTAAGTCTACTGGAAGAGTTTGCAATAAAGTCTATGAGCTAGGAAATTTACATTCAAATTTATGACCTAGGTAGTTTACATTCGATGGCCTAGGAAATTAATTTAAGTCTACAGAGTATGACCTAAAAACTCTATTTAAGTCTTGACCCTAAGATCTCCATTTAAGGCTACGGGCTGGGAAGTTTACCTTTAACGCTATGGAATTTTTATATATAATTCTGCAGGAACTTCATACCACATCTCTCTTCCCAAAAAATAAAAACGGGTCCTCTAAGCCACACCATTTAAATTTTGCAGGAAAAGTCTGGAAGAAAAATTACAATGAAATCAACAGGTAGTTTACACTTAAGACTGATAATTTCAAACTTCATCTTACACCAAAATTTGAAAATGCCAAGTTTATGTAATACCATTTAAAAAACATAGGAAACGTCTGCTGGAAAAATTACATTTAAGTCTATGGGAATTTTTCGTGAAAATGAATGGGAATTTCACGCCCTATCTCGCCCACAAATTTTTAAAATGCAAATACTAAAATATTAATTTTTAAAAATTTAAAATACTGTCTTGCCTATGTACAGAGATTGTTGGGGCTGCCATTCCCAAAGTGAGCATGGAAAGACATAGATGACATTCGTCTCGTTCAAAACATTTTCTTTGGATTTGGAAGAGTTCTTCATGAACAAGTTTGCTGAATTCAGTAACATCTATACGAAACACTGTCACTATATAAAAATTCATGGAATTGTTAAAAAGAAATAATAATAATAATTAAATTAGCAATAATTCCAATTTAAATTATGATAGTAATTAAATTAATAGTAATAATAATTAAAAATATTGAAACTAAAATTAAATAGAAATCATGATATGTAAAACACAATTAATACATATGTAAGCAAATAACAAAAAACATTACCCAAGATATTTATAAAATATTGGTTTTGTTTGTTGCTACAGATCGCTACTGCTCCATCAAGCCTGGTACACACACCATCAATGGTTACTTGATTGACTGCAATTGTACCCACGGTGAAGGGTCCAAGCTGCGCATAACCAAACAGGATACAGGTAAGTCTGTGTTGGTCTCTGCCGGAAGGGTCCAGCTGCACTTACAAACAATACATTAAAAAATATTGTAAATTAATGTATGTTTAGTACATTTATATAGTTGGTTAGTTTACATAGGTTTACAGTGAACAATTTATCTTAAAGAAAGTGTTAAAAAACATAACATGAATGTCTGACAATGAGAATACAGTTTAAAGGATTAATTTAAACTAATCATTCAATGGCTTTATACCAAAAAAGAAAAATACACCTCTGGCAGTCTCCATGTATATGATTCTGGGGCAAACCTGGATCAAAATCATTCCCAACACAGTTCATGCAACATAGATCTGACTTCCATAGAACTCAACATTCCTGGCAGTAAGGCGTCTCTTTGTCACAGCAGTTCCTTCAAAATTACAATTATCCAGCTGTGGGTCTCACTGCTTTCTCTGCTGACAAGTTGTTTTATTGTATGCTGTATACCTGCTGCACCATGATATATATGTATCACTCATTCTTAAGTTGTATTACCTGACAACTAAGTTTGTTCTTCTGGGATAGTTGGAGTGGCCAGTGAATATAATAAATAAAAAGGAACTGATTGAGTTTGCTGGATGTGTGATTCCCTTCAGACATAAGGATACCATTCCTTTGTAAACAATTTCTTGAAGTGTGTATATGGACATAAGGCCCGATATGAGAGTGCATGGATGAACACCCAAGATTCGTCTTGAACATTTTCTCAATTCGCAATTAAGGTTACCAAAATCAACACTTTGAAGGTGGCATAGTTCACAGTCATGCGGGCATAGATCACAGTCATGTGGGCATAGATCACACTCATGCGGGCATAGATCACAGTCATGCGGGCATAGATCACAGTCATGCGGGCATAGATCACAGTCATGCGGACATAGATCACAGTCATGTGGGCATAGATCACAGTCATGCGGACATAGATCACAGTCATGTGGGCATAGATCACAGTCATGCGGACATAGATCACAGTCATGCGGGCATAGATCACAGTCATGCGGGCATAGATCACATTCATGCGGGCATAGATCACAGTCATGCGGGCATTGATCACAGTCATGCGGGCATAGATCACAGTCATGCGGGCATAGATCACAGTCATGCGGGCATAGATCACAGTCATGCGGGCATAGATCACAGTCATGCGGACATAGATCACAGTCATGCGGGCATAGATCACAGTCATGCGGACATAGATCACAGTCATGCGGGCATAGATCACAGTCATACGGGCATAGATCACAGTCTTGCGGGCATAGATCACAGTCATGCGGGCATAGATCACAGTCATGCGGGCATAGATCACAGTCATGCGGACATAGATCACAGTCATGCGGGCATAGATCACAGTCATGCGGGCATAGATCACAGTCATGCGGGCATAGATCACAGTCATGCGAGCATACATAGTTCATAGTCATGCGGGCATAAATCAAAGTCATGCGGACATAGATCAAAGTCATGCGGACATAGTTCAAAATCATGCAGGCATAGATCACAGTCATGCGGGCATAGTTCAAAGTCATGCAGGCATAGATCACAGTCATGCGGGCATAGTTCAAAGTCATGCAGTCTCAGACATTGACTGTTAATTTCGACCGTGTTTCAAGTTAATCGAATTCACTCATAATGACATTCTTAATTTTAGGTCTCTAATAGCATCAGAAAAATTAACGTGGACCCTTTGAGGAGAGGATATGACCCAGATGCTTTTCAAAAAACCTTTCAGAAATCTTTCTGCACAGTAACTTTAATTTCGGATCAATATAAAACGGATCGTGTGAGATAATGGGAACTATAGCACATTTGGCTGGATTGGAAGTAAGGTTGTATTCTGCATTATAGCTCTCACAAATTCCTATCAAGATTTTCAAAGAATCTTATGTCGGTGTGAGCAGAACTAGATCATCAGCGTAACAGAAAACATTGGCCTTAGTTGTGCCTCTGCGTCAGCCAGCTCGACGGGATTTTAACTCCTTCAACAATGGATGAACATAGAGAGCAAATAGTATAAGACTGAAAACTGTACCTTGTTTGACTCCATTTTAGTGAGAAATCTTCAGAGTGGACATTACTCCTTTTCACAGCGACATTGCATGAATAAGAAAAATATAGAAATCTAGCAATGACAGGACAGACTTTTCTGTTAAGCAGTTCTTTGAAAAAGTGTAATGTGTTCACATTTGTCAAAAGCTTTGGAAGCATCATGGAACAAAGAGAGAACAGAGCTACTGAGTAAGTTGTAGTACTGAATAGTTTCGTTCTAGAACACAATTCACTATCGTACCTGGTTAAGGGTCCAAGCTGCACTATATCGCTCACTATATGTCATCTGTCCTCCAAGGGCAATATTCAATACTGTCCTGTAAGCCCCGACGCCATACTCAAGCCTATGTTACCATTTGAGATGTGTCCAAGATGCACTACACTGCCCAGTGTTGAATTAAGTCTAGTATGTCACCCCTGGAGAATGGTACAAACTGTACAATTATACAGGTAAGTTTCCTCTGTCATCCGAGCAGAAGTACACGTCTCTGTCACCCGTTGTGACAAGTCTTAGCAGTAATGAATCGCTTAGTTTGCAAGTCTCTTCTGTGACCCGTATATATGACTTCCCGCTGCACTATACCACCCAAAACTAAAACAAGTATATAAGCAACGAGGTTTCTGTCACCAGGGTAAACTCCCTTCAAACTGCACTATACCGTCTAGTAAACAAATACATGTATATAACTCATATTTGAGTCCAAGCTGAACTATAACAATCAGTTTTCAATTCTCTGTCATCCATGGAGAAGGGAACAGGTCACACTATACTCACTAGTTCCCTATTAAGACTGGAAGCGAGAGGCTCAAGAAGCACGGTACCTCCCAGTGCCCAGCATGTCTCAACCGCTGGTGTCGGAGGGCGCCAAATACTGTTATATATCTGCCTCTATTATCTGATTGAAGAAAGGTAGTAGGTTGTAGAAAGGTCTCACTGTAATTTATGATATAAACAAAATCAAAGGTTCTTAAAATGTTGATTTTCTAAACCAAATTTTAGCCCTTTTAGTTAAACAGAGTGGTAGACGATTGAAAAAAGTTAGGTGAGAAGGTGGTGGAGGCCAAGACCGTCAGTAGTTTCAAAGCGTTATATGACAAAGAGTGCTGGGAAGACGGGACACCACGAGCGTAACTCTCATCCTGTAACTACACTTAGGTAATTACACTTAGGTAATTACAGATAACAGTTTTTATAGTCTTTTACATGTGTGTGTGTACTCACCTAGTTGTGTTTGCGGGGGTTGAGCTCTGGCTCTTTGGTCCCGCCTCTCAACCGTCAATCAACTGATGTACAGATTCCTAAGCCTACTGGGCTCTATCATATCTACATTTGAAACTGTGTATGGCGTCAGCCTCCACCACATCACTGCCTAATGCATTCCTCTTGTTAACTACTCTGACACTGAAAAAGTTCTTTCTGAAGTCCCTGAAGCTCATTTGGGTACTCAGTCTCCACCTATTTCCCCTTGTTCGCGTACCACCCGTGTTAACAAGTTTATCCTTATCTACTTTGTCAATTCCTCTGAGAATTTGGTAGGTAGAGTTCATGTCTCCCCCTTACTCTTTTGTCTTCCAGTGTCGTGAGGTGCATCTCACACAGCCTTTCCTCGTAACTCATGTCTCTTAGTTCTGGGATGTTACGGACTCATCACTACCGTCCGAATGTGCCCTGGTAGTTCCTGCCCCTCTAGGAGTCTGCACTCGAACTTCCCCTGGAATTGGACGCTACTTAGACAACACCATCTAATGGGGGTTGGTGTGATAGTGACAAATGGCTCCAGTTTCTTGCCCTGGCTAGCGAGTGTGGTCAACGTGAATGACTTCTAGTGAGGAGGCGGCTTTAAGGTACTGATCGGTGTGGAAACACTGGGATTGACGGATTCTGCATTGTGTGTGCGTTTTGAGTGTCCTGTGTCCTGTTCGAAAGCGACACTTGTACATAAGTATAGTAATATTCCAATTTTATATATCTATTTACTAGCAGTACCCGGCCATGCGTTGCTGTGGCTCAGCAACGCATGTGTGTTGCTGAGCCACAGCAACCTTCCCTGACCTCCAGTCCTCCCCACCATTTCCCCCTCACCCGGCTCCTCGGCCTCCCAACCATTCCCCACTCCACCATCCCCTCTTTCTTCCCACCATGCCCCACACCCCTGTCCCTTTGTCCTCTCCACCATTCTCCATTCCTCCATCCCTTCATCCACACCATCCCAAACTCCCCCGTCCCCTCGTCCTTCCTCACCATTACCTCCTCCCTTGTCCCCTCGTCCTCCTCACCATCTCTCACTTCCGTCCCCTCGTCATCCCCACCATTCCCCACTCCCTCGTCCGATGCCTTCCCAAATGGTTTGATGTTCCCAACAGAAAATTTTGAACATCAAGTGATCTGATGTTCCCATCACTGAAATATAAGAAAAACAGTTAAAAAATGAAATTAAATTATGAAAAACAATCTATACTCACGAAATGAACATTATAGTAAACAACACAGCTCAATTCCAATGCAATTAACTCAAAATAATTAAATCAAAATGAAAATATATCAAAATTTAGGAAAATTCAATTTATAACTGCAATCAGAAACATAGAAATGTAATTGTAACTTATTTAGTATAGCATGTGTGTTGCTCTTACATGCAACAGATGGCGCTGTTTTTCAAGAAAAAACATAGATTTACCTGTCACAGGTGTGGTATCTATACTTATACTTACGAAATAAACGGTATGGTAAACAACACAGCTCAATTCCAACACAATGTCACACAAAAGAACTAAATAAAAACTAAAATAAATCGAAACCTATGAAAATCAAATTTATCAATACAATCGGAGGCATTGAAATGGAATTCATGACATATTTAGTATTGTGTATATGTTGATATTATGTGCAACAGATGGCGCTGTTTTTCAACAACGCATGTTTTTACCTATCACAAGTGTGACATCTATATAGTAGGCATATAAAAAGACGCGCCTATTCGAATGCAACTTTGTGTCAAAATTTCAAAGCAATCGGTACTCACCTAGTTGTGTTTGCAGGGGTTAAGCTCTGGCTCTTTGGTCCCGCCTCTCAACTGTCAATCAACTGGTGTACAGATTCCTGAGCCTATTGGGCTATATCATATCTACATTTGAAACTGTGTATGGAGTCAGCCTCCACCACAACACTACTTAATGCGTTCCATTTGTTAACTACTCTGACACTGAAAAAATTCTTTCTAACGTGTCTGTGGCTCATTTGGGTACTAAGTTTCCACCTGTGTCCCCTTGTTCGTGTTACACCCACGCTAAAGAGTTTGTCTTTGTCCACCCTGTCAATTCCCCTGAAAATTTTGTAGGTGGTTATCATGTCTTCCCTTACTCATCTCTTTTCCAGGGTTGTGAGGTTCAGCTCCCTTAGCCTTTCCTCGTAACTCATTCCTCTCAGTTCTGGGACGAGTCTGGTGGCATACCGCTGAATCTTCTATAACTTCGTCTTGTGTTTAACTAGGTATGGACTCCAGGCTGGAGCTGCATACTCCAGGATTGGTCTTACATAAGTGGTATACAGGGTCCTAAACGATTCCTTACACAAGTTTCTAAAGGCAGTTCTTATATTGGCCAGTCTTGCATATGCAGCTGATGATATCCTTTTGATGTGGCCCTCTGGAGACAGGTTTGGTGTGATATTGACCCCCAGATCTTTCTCTCTATTTGACTCTTGTAGGATTTCACCTCCCAGATGGTACCTTGTGATTCAGCCTTCTGCTCCCTTCGCCTAATTTCATTACTTTACACTTTCCTGAGTTGAACTTTAGCAGCCATTTCCTAAACCATTCCTCCAGTTTGTCCAGGTCGTCCTGTAGTCTCTGTCTATCTTCATCTGTTTTGATTCTTCTCATAATTTTTGCATCGTCAGCAAACATTGAGAGGAATGAGTATATACCCTCTGGAAGGTCGTTTACATATACTAGAAACAGGATGGGTCCGAGTACAGAGCCCTGTGGGACTCCACTGGTGATATCTCGCCACTCTGATGCCTCCCCCCTCACCGTTACTCGCTGTTTCCTATTGCTTAGATACTCCCTTATCCACTGGAGCACCTTACCTTTTACTTCTGCCTGCTGCTCCAACTTTTGTAACAGCCTTTTGTGAGGTACCTGTGTCAAAGGCTTTCTGACAGTCCAAGAAAATGCAGTCTGCCCACCCTTCTCTTTCCTGCCAAATTTGTGTTGCTTGGTCATAGAATTCTATTAGGCTTGTGAGGCACGATTTACCATCTCTGAACTCATGCTGGTGGTGTGTTACAAAGCTCTTTCCCTCCAGATGCTCTACGAGCCTTTTCCTCATGATCTTCTCCATCACCTTGCATGGTATACAAGTTAGGGAAACTGGCCTGTAATTCAGTGCCTCTTGCCTGTCAACCTTTTTGTAAATTGGGACTACCTTAGCTGTCTTCCAGCTTTCCGGAAGGTCTCCCGTTTCCAGTGACCTGTTATACACCACAGAGAGTGACACACTTAGTGCTTCTGCACCTTCTTTTAGAATCCACGGTGAGATTCTGTCAGGCCCAACAGCCTTTGATACATTCAGCTCCAACAGATTCCTTTTGACCTCATCACTGGTTAGGTAAATTTTCTCCAAGGTTGCTCGGTTTGCCTTCTCGTTTAGTGCAGGGACCTCTCCTTATTCTATTGTGAAGACCTCCTGGAATCTCTTGTTGGAATCACACACCTCTTTATCGTTCTCTGTGTATCTGTTCTCCCCTTTTCTCAGTTTCATCACTTGTTCCATCACTGCTATTTTCCTCCTGATGTTACTGTGGGGCAGTTTTGGTTAGGTCTTAGCTTTACTCGCGATGTCATTTTCATGCTGCCTCTCTGCTGCTTTCCTCACTCTGAGGTACTCATTTCTGGCCCTCTGGTATTTCTCCCTGCTCTCTGGCGTTCTGTTGTTCCTGTAGTGTCGCCATGTTCTTTTCTCAATTGCTTCGCTGCTGCACATTCCTGGTTGAACCACAGATTCTTCTGTTGCTTTTCATTTTTCACTTTTTGGACTGGGATAAACCTGTCTGCAGCCTCCCGACACTTCTGAGTGACATAATCCATCATATCCTGTACAGTTTTTTCTCTGAGTTCTGTTTCCTATGGTATTCCCATTAGGAAGTTCCTCATCTCATCATATTTTTCTGAAGAACTTTCGGAGATTACAGCGTGTGTTGCTCTTATGTCCAACAGATTGCGCTGTTTTTTCAAACAAAGCATGTTTTTTCCTTTCACAGGTGAGGCATGTATGTGGTAGATATATAAAAAAGACTTGACTTGAACATAAAAAGACTTATGTCCCAAACTCAACAAGGTTGAGTTTGGAACATAATATCGGATTTTAGAGAGTATACCAACCGTTTTTGAGACTTTCTTGGTTATGTGTTGTATGTGGGTGCTGAAGGTGAGTCTCTTGTCTATGTATAGGCCAAGGAACTTTCCATCATTTTTACTGCTGATGTTAAATTAACATTGTCTATCTGAAGTTTAATTGCATTTGTTGATTTACTTCCAAATAAGATGTAGTAGGACTTTTCTATGTTTAGTGTGAGTTTGTTGGTTGATATCCATAAGTGAACTTTTTTTTAGTTCGTTTTTTACAACACTATTTAGTGTGTGTGTGGGTTGGGGTCTGAGTAGATGAAGGTAGTATCGTCAGCAAATAAAATAGGAGTAAGAATGTTAAAGACATTAGGCAGATCATTGATGTATATAAGAAATAGGAGAGGTCCTAAGATGCTGCCCTGTGGCACCCCTACGGTTAATGGTAGTGTGGAAGAGGTTATATCATTGATGGCTACATATTTTTGTCTGTCACTAAGATAGGATCAGATATAGTTTAGGGCATGGCCTCGGATTTCATAATTGCGGAGTTTAAGTAAGAAGTAGTTATGGTTAACAGTACCAAAGGCCTTTCTCAGGTCAATGAAGAGTCCAAACGGAAACTGATTTTTGTCAAGGGCTGAGTAGATTAAGTCAAGCAGACTAATAATTGCATCATTGGTACTCTTGTGGGAGCGGAAGCCAAACTGACAGGGACTTAGT
Source organism: Procambarus clarkii (assembly GCF_040958095.1). Taxonomy (NCBI): domain Eukaryota; kingdom Metazoa; phylum Arthropoda; class Malacostraca; order Decapoda; family Cambaridae; genus Procambarus; species Procambarus clarkii. Next base: position 3,643,035 of record NC_091223.1, read on the forward strand.
ATGTTAAATTTTACGAGATAGGGGTAGAGCTGTTTGTAAATAATTTTTTCAAATATTTTTTATAATATAGGTAGATTTGATATTGTCTGCAATTGTTTATATCTGCCGGATTGTCTTCTTTATGAAATGGCGTTACTCTTGCTTTTTTGAGGATATCAGGGAAGGTATGACACTCGCGAGATTTGTTGAACATCAAAGCTATGTGTGGCGCAAGGGCATGGGAGGCACTTTTGTATACAATAGATGGTATTTCACTAATGTTCCCAGCTTTGGTGTTTAGTGAGTGAATGAAGGACTCATCATCATTTAAGTATATTAGAAATATAATTGGTCCCAGCACAGATCGTTAAGGTACTCCACTCGTTACTGTTCGCCAGTCCAACTTCTCGCCCCTTACCATTACTCTCTGGCTCCTTCATGTTAGGTAGTTCCTTACCTATATTAGGGCCTTTTCGCTGACTCCCGCCTGTCGCTCAAGTTTGAATAGCAGTGTCATGTGCAGTTCTGTCTCATAGGCTTTTGGCAGTATGCAGTCTGCTCATCCTTCTCCGTCCAGCCTTATCCTCGATATTTTATCATTGAATTCCAAAAGGTTTGTAAGGCATGATTTCCTTTTCCAGAACCCATGTTGATGTAACAAACCTAATGTTCTCTAGGTGTGCAACAAATCTTAGCCTAATTATTCTTTCAAGTATTTTGCAGGGAATGCTTGTCAGTGATACAGGTCTATAGTTAAGTGCCTCCTTCCTATCCCCTTTCTTGAAAATCGGTACATCATTTGCCTTCTTGCAGCAACTGGGCAATTCTTCCGATATAGGTGACTCATTAAAGATCCTTGCCAGAGGCCCTACTACTCTACCTCTTTTAGTATCCACGGTGATACTTTGTCTGGACTAAGTGCTTTAGTTGCATCTGGTGTTGTCAACTGTTTCATTACTTTCCCTGCTGTCACCTCTATATCTCATAGTCTTTCATCAAGGGTACTCTCTTCTAACAATGGGAACTGAGCTGGCTTGGTTGTGAAAACTCCATGGAAACTGGCATTCAGTGTGCAGATTTCCTTGTCACTTTCTGTATTTGCCCCTTCTGTTTTCCTTAGTCTTGTCACTTGGTCGTTCACTGAAATTTTTCTTCTTATATGGCTGTGTAGTAATTTAGGTTGCTTTTTCACTTTGATCGTAATATCTTTCCCATAATTTCTTTCCGATGTTCTTCTTATGTTAATGTAATCGTTCCTAGCTCTGTTACATCTAATCCTGTTGTCCTCTGTCCTTTGTCTTCTGCATTTCCTCCACTCCCTCCTGCTTCTATTTTTTGCTTCCTTACTCTGTTTATTAAACCATGAGTTATTATATTCCCTCCTACTTTTTTTTTCTTTTACTGTTGGTTTAAATCTCTATTCGACCTCCTTGCATTTCTACTTGACAAGGTTCATCATATCTTGTACTGGTTGTCCTCTAATTTCTTCCTCCTCCTCCTGTGTGTGTGTCTCAAACGTATGTGCATGCATTTGAAAAATTACCTAAGAGTAGTTACAGGATGAGAGTTATGATCGGGGTGAGTGTGAGTGCTCACCTATTTGTGCCTGCAGGTTCGAGCTCCAGCTCTTGGACCCTCTTTTCTAGCCATTGGTTGTCTAATGCAATGTCTCCTGGCTTATTTCCTTATCATACCTTCTTTTAAAGTTATGAATTGAGTTCATAAATGTCTTTCAATTTACTCACTAACTTATGCTAAAATAAATATTTCTAGCATCTCTATGACACATCTGAGTCTCAAAATTCCATCAGTGTCCCCTTTGTCCTATTGTTATTTATTGTAAACATTTCCTCTATTACCACGTTGTCAATCACAAGGAGTGTGGGTTTGCACGCTACATACACGTGTGCACGTGTGTGTGTTGGTGTGTGTGTACTTGCCTACTTAGTTGAACTCACCTAGTTGTGCTTGCGAGGGTTGAGCTTTGTTTCTTTGGTCTCGCCTCTCAACTATCAACCAATAAAATGTTCCAGAGTATCAGAAAGTAACTCACCCAAGTTCCTTGGGACCGGCAGTGGTATGATAGGTTAGTCAAGGTGATTGGTTGTGCACAAGTATTAAGACAGGATTGTCGACGCATGTTGCAGCGTAATTGGTGTTTCTCTGATGAGATATTAGCTTTTGCCAACACCAATCAGTAGAGTAAAGTGGCTCTCTGTATATTACTTCATAAGTTCTTGATATAAACGTTTGAAGTTTATGTTAATCCCTTTTTTATCACTTTTATAACCAATTTGATATACTTGCATAATAATTTTTGTATATAAGTTACATAATATTTAGGCCCCTACACACGCATACATAATTGATATAGAAAACACTGGAAAAGACCCCAATATTTCATATTTTAGCCTTCAGGGACTTTGACGACCAATGTGACTCGGGACATATTATGACATAAAAGGAGTTCCATACAGTTAGACATTTATCAATACTGTGCATCCTCATGGATGCTTTCCCCATATCTTGTATAGATTGTAGTTGCCTTGTTGAAGCCGTCTGCCATTTCGTTGTGATGCTGCATGCAGTTGCAACCCAGACGAAGTAAAAATCCAGAGTCAACAGCATTTGACACTCGCTAAATACCCGCTTTAAGTCGACAGAGGTTCACCATGTAAGTGTTTACTAACACGGATGCCAATTGCTGAAGAGATAGGATGGTCTAAGGATGGGATAGTCAATGGACGGGAGAGTCAATGGACGGGATAGTCAATGGACGGGATAGTCAATGGATGGGGTAGTCAAAAGATGGGATAGTCAATGGATGGGATGGTGAAAGGATATGATGATGAATGAAAGGGATTTTGAATAGATGGGATAGTGAATAACTAGTGCAGTTATGGTAATGAGATAGTGCATGGATTGGAATGTGAATGGAGGGGATGGTGAATGGATGGGATGGTGAATGGACAGAATTGTTAATGCATGGAATGGAGAATGGATGGGATGGTGAATGGATGGTGAATGGAAAGAATTGTTAATGCATGGAATAGAGAATCGATAGAATGGTGAATAGACAGAATTTTAAATGGATGGGATGGTGAATGGTGGGGATTGTGAATGGACGAGATGGTGGATATATGATGTGATGGAATGGTGAATGGATGGAATGCTGAATTTATGGGATAGTGAATGCATAGAATTGTAAATGAATCGGATGGTGAATGGAGGAGATGATGAATGGATGGGGTAGTGAACGGACGGCATGGTGGATGGATGACATGGTTAATGGATGGGATTGTGAATGGGTGGGATGGTGAATGGATTGCATGGTGACTGGATGAGACTGTTAATGGATGGAAGGGTTAATGAATGTACTTGTGAATGGCATGACTAATGGCATAAAGTTAATGGATGGGAGGGTTAAAGAATGTACTTGTGAATGGCATGACTAATGGCATAAAGTTAATGAATGTATTGGTGAGTGGCATGACTATTCTCGACGGGGGGGGGGGGGGGAGGGGGGGGGAGCCGTGGTCGTGTGGCAGACTCACCTGAACCATAGCACATGACGCCAGGAGCGTGCAGGTGCACTAGTTCTCCTAAGCATAGACGCCATACTTGTGCTCCAAATAACTCCCAATTGCACCACACATCATCAGAGCGATAAAATAAGAGGACATCAGATCAAGGAACAGCGATGGAAGGAAATCATTGAACATCTGGAAGGTGGGAAATACCTTTCGAGAAAATATAGTTCCTCTTCAAATGAATTTACACTCAAAGAAGTGGTCTCTTTTTGTAGGGATGCTAGTCTTATTTTCCTTGGCGTCACCCCTTTTATATAGGGACCATCGTGTTGTACCATGCAAATGCTCAGAAAGACAGGGCGTTTTTTCAGCTAGTTATCCCCAACGCATTCAGCCTTCAGTATTAAAACTTGCGCATGCGTCAAAGATTGCAGGTCACCCGGGAGTATACAAAACATACACAAAGGCTAAGTCATTATTATATTTCCCAGGGTAATTATCACATATAATTAGGCATGTGAGGTCATGCGGGAACTGTCAAAGACGCAAAGGTACTCCTAAAGTTCAAGCCCCACTCAAGGAGTTCTCAGAGACAGCCGAACCCTTGGATTGGGTGGGGGCTGCTTTAATTGATTTACACAGCAACAACTCAGGCAACAGATGTGCGCTAGTTTTTGTGGGCTACCAGAGTGGTCCAGGTATACCACTGTGGTAGCCCCTCCTAGGAAAGACCCCCAAACAGTGGCAGATGAATTTCTAGATAGGTTTGATACGGGGTTCGGACCACCTAAAGTTCTAGTATCTGTCAGGGGACAGGATTTTATTGGTACGTTATTTCAGGAGGTATGTAAACTCTTAGAAACAACAACAGCGCTAACAGCAGCATACCATCCCCAAACGAACGGCATGGTGGAACGAACCAATAGAACGGTGAAGGATATGCTTGCCATTTTAGCAGAGAATGACCCGGCCACTTGGGATAAACAGTGGCCTTTTGTTCAATTTGCAACAAACACCGCAGTGTACCAGTCAATAAATACTCAACCACTCTTGCTGTTCACTGGACTCTCGTGTAATTTTGCGTCTGGTCTGCTTAACAGATATACTATTATTTATGGAGAGGATTACCCTTCAGAAACCCTCACCAAGATGAAGAATGCATGGAGGATAGCAGCTGAAGCATCAAAGAAAGCAAGGACACAGTACGCCCATTATTGTGATAGGCAGGTATAACCATTAACAGTGATGGAAGGGAGCCTCATGATGCGATTGAATGAGCCAGCGCCCACCAATGAGAGTAGGAAGTTAGCAGTTAGATGGCGAGGCCCTTATATATAGAGTCATTAAGAAACTAGGGCTGTAACGTACGTTTATGTTACGTTGATGGGTAGATTAGATACACATTGTTTAGTGAGTTTTCATATTTATTTAGTAGTCTTGATTACAGTAGTCGGTTGGTGGCATTGTCGTAAATGTTCAGACGGAGCTTGGAGCAGAGCAGAGAGCTGAGTGAGGCCGAGGTCGCGGAGCTTTATGTGGGAGAGCGTGGCTGCTCGATTGGGAATTGTGAGTGTCTGAACTCGGGGAACGAGAGCATGGCGGCTCGATTGGGAATTGCGAGTGTCTGAACTCGGGGAACGAGAGCATGGCGGCTCGATCGGAAATTGCGAGTGTCTGAACTTAGGGAGCTAGAGCATGGCGGCTCGATTGGGAATTGCGAATGTCTGAACTCGGGGAACGAGAGCGTTGTAGCTCGATACGGTCGTAGTCTGCTGTCTGCTCTGTGTCGAAGCTGTAGCGTCTTGGGTCGATTAGAACTGTACACGCCGAGTGCTATATTGTCGACTGTGGAAATTATACTCTCCGCTATTCCTCATATCGCTTGCTGATATGGTGACTACACCTCAGCTCCCTCCAACAAGATGAGAAGAGTATTACCTGTACTTGGGGAAAGGATTGTAGCTTCTGTAATTAGTGCTAATTAGTTATGCTATTAAGATAAAGATAATGAGATAATGGAGCGAGTATAAGATTACCTCGCTTCAGGCCCAGTAAATTTCCTAATCAAGGGTATATTTGTATACCAGACTGAAAGAAGCATCCATCAATAAATTGAAACTTTATGTGGCAAGAGAAGAACTGGAATTACCTTAGTAATCCCAGCACCCGAGAGAGTTGAGAGAATGGTTATTCCTGATGTTCAATCAAAGGAGGAGGATGACCTTTTGTCATCCTTATATAGTAGCCAAGTTAGGCCTGGTCACCCTATGGTCACCAGATCTCACGCGCACGTGAGCGCACAATAACTGCACTAAACTGTCATCTGAGTCAATAGGTAGAGGCAAAGAATTATAATGTATGTGCTTGGTCAAGAGTGACGTACCTTTACCTACCCTGGGGGGAGTTATCCTTCTTGAAACCTCCAGGGCAGATCCAGGTCTCCACCAGACATGAGTTATGAATGTTTCTTTTCCCAGGTCTGCTCACATTACCACACTGTCTGCCATATTCCCTCTCGACTGAGGCCAGCGTAGCATGTCAATGCTATTGTCTGGCGGGAACCAGGTTTAGTTCTCGAGGGACAGGAGGGGTAACATTTCACTCCCCCCCCCCCATCGTCCACCCAAATCCCATCCCCACCATGGTGGGGAGCGAAAAGCATCGTTATTTTTAAGAGGTCGAGTTGAGAACCTGTTTACTGGCTCGTAATGCTGCTGTCACCAGCAAGGGACACTAGGCATCATTTCTTAACATGGACTCACCATCTCCTCCTCTTCCCTCTTCTCTCTTCTTTCTTCTCTCTTCTTTCTTCTTTCTTCTGTAGACAAGTGACCTAGGGTTCAATAGTGTCCGTCCGTCATGGGGTCCATCCTGGGCAACCCAATGTTGGTGGGACAGACTGGAGTCGTTGTTCCATCTTTACTGGGTCGTCTGAGGTCATCTGCAAGACGACCTGGGGTCCAGTGGGGTCCGTCCGTCCTGGGGTCCATCCTGGGTAGACCAATGAATATGATTGGATTTGATGATTGGATAATATGATTGGACCATCGATTGGATGATGAATGAATAGGTTGGTGAATGGATAGTTTCATGAATACATGGGTTAGTGGATAGATGGATTGGTGGATAGTGCGGTTGGTGAATAATTGGGTTTGAACATAAGAACATAAGAACAAAGGTAACTGCAGAAGGCCTATTGGCCCATACGAGGCAGCTTCTGATAATTGACGAATTGGTGGATGGATGAATAAGTTGGTATATGTATGAGATTTAATATGTATGGGGCTGGTACATGGATGGGATGATGAATGGATGAGTTGGTGAAAGGATGAGATGTTGAATAGAAGGGGTGATGGATGAGGTGTTGAATGGAAGGGGTGATGGATGAGGTGTTGAATGGATGGGGTGATGTATGGATAAGTTTGTTGATAAATGGGTTGATGGATGAATGGGTCGGTAAATGGATGATGTGGTGAGTAGTTGAATGGGTTGCTGATTGAATAGAATGTTGAATGGATAAATTGGTGAATAAATATAGTTGTGAATGGAGGGTTGATGGATGGATTGGTTGATAAGTGGGTGGACTGATGAATGAATTGGTTGATAAATGGATGGGGTTGATGAATGGATGGGTTTGTGGATGAATAGGTTGTTGTGAAAGGATATGAATGATCTGGTGAATGGAGATGATGGTGGATGAATGCGTTGGTGAGTGGATGGATTGTTGACTTGATGGGTCTGCAAATTGACGGATGTCATTATAGCTGGTAATACAATAAGGATACTGGTTGTCACCAGTGTTCATGGTGTGTCACCAGCTCTAGTGGGCTGTCACCAATGTTCTTGGTGTGTCACCAGCTCTAGTGGGCTGTCACCAGTGTTCTTGGTGTGTCACCAGCTCTAATGGGCTGTCACCAGTGTTCTTGGTATGTCACCAGCTCTAGTGGACTGTCACCAGTGTTCTTGGTGTGTCACCAGCTCTAGTGGTCTGTCACCAGTGTTCTTGGTGTGTCACCAGCTCTAGTGGTCTGTCACCAGTGTTCTTGGTGTGTCACCAGCTCTAGTGGACTGTCACCAGTGTTCTTGGTGTGTCACCAGCTCTAGTGGACTGTCACCAGTGTTCTTGGTGTGTCACCAGCTCTAGTAGACTGTCACCAGTGTTCTTGGTGTGTCACCAGCTCTAGTGGACTGTCACCAGTGTTCTTGGTGTGTCACCAGCTCTAGTGGGCTGTCACCAGTGTTCTTGGTGTGTCACCAGCTCTAGTGGGCTGTCACCAGTGTTCTTGGTGTGTCACCAGCTCTAGTAGACTGTCACCAGTGTTCTTGGTGTGTCACCAGCTCTAGTGGGCTGTCACCAGTGTTCTTGGTTTGTCACCAGCTCTAGTGGACTGTATTATAGTGTGGGTTGGTGGTGATGTCGTGTTGATCCTTCTCTACGGACAACCCAACCCACAACTCGGTAGAGTGTTTATACTTTACCAGGAGATCACCCTGGGCGATTCGCGCTCTGGAAAGAGGGGCTCAACGTCACACGTTTAGGGGATGTGACTCCAATACTTAGCCTCGTTGTCACGTGCACACACCTACTCGAGCCGCTGTGACTCCCCACTCTCTCCTTTGGTGATATGATCTCCTCAATCCCCTTTTGACTTATTAGTATTACCTTCTACCCTGTCCACAGCAGTGGTTCTTGGTTCTTTCTCTCACTCTCTCTCTCTTCTTCTGTACTATTTCATGGGAAGCCTCACTAGGTCAAGGGCAAACACCAGCAAATTGGAATACATTTACTGGACAAAGCACATACACAATACATACACACATATAATAATAATGAATCCTATACTCCATACTATTACAATCAGGTTGCACTCCAACACCATCAGAACTCTATCATCAGCTTATCAAGTGGTATCCTATCTTCTGATTCCCCACCTGATACTATCTACCTCTTTAAGTAGATCAAGTCTTATACTACACTGTTGCATTATCAACAAGAGAATATATATATATATATATATATATATATATATATATATATATATATATATATATATATATATATATATATATATATATATATATATATATATAAACGTGTACAAGGAAAATCAGCATGTGAATGCAATAACATATATCAGTATAAATGTTCCTTGATACACAACAATGATCAATCGATCACTCTATCAGACCTAGAACGCATACATCTGTAGGTAATCCAGCCTACGTCTGTAACTCTAAACTTCAGTATAAAACACTCCTTGACATAAGAATGCAAACAATCACTCACCTTTCACTGCGTCTTGCACGCTAATGACAACCAAACACTATCAACTCCCTACAAGTAATCCACCAGAACTACCCTTCCACCTCTGGAAGTTCACTACCCTGATATCTTCAGGTTCCTCCAGGTTTAACTACCAGGATCCTCTGCAGCTCCTCCAGGCTGCTACCATGAAGTTTCTTTGAGCAACTACGGTGCTTCACCCTTCTGCTAGGGTCCTCCACAGCTCTCTGAGCTGCTACACCATGAAGTTCCCTCGAGCAACTATGGTGCTTCACCACCTCTACAGAAGCACGTGACACTCCTCTTCACTGCTTCTCCTCACAGCTCGAGGTCCTCTGCTCCACTACCTTGGAGTCTCATCAACTACTTCATCTGTGCTGGCTTCGAAGTTCTCAGCAACTTCTTCCCCAAAGACAAACCTGCAACCCATCGACACTTCAATAAAAATGTTTCCCCTTTAACACATAAACAAAAATAATCACACAATATGTTTGCCTCCAACCTCTATCTGCTCTCTACATACTGTGAGAGTGGACTCCCCTGTTGGGCGAGTCCATGCTCCACCTCGCCCAGCGGGCCTCCACTCTCCTCCGCCTCCCCTCAGTCAGTTGGCTCCAAGCAGTTGAAGGGAGAGGACGCGCTGCTTGTCCCTCCAGCTGTCTCTCTTATCTCCGTCCTCTTATTTAGGCTTCCTGCCTTACCAAAACATTTCTAACTCATCAATAAACATTGCTACTGTCGCTGGGCACACGACCAACTACAAGCAATCACTATGAACTGGCTTAAATCGTGCATACCACAGATTGTCTCGTTGAGGGCACTCCTCCCTCTGACGGAGCCTTGTCAGGGCGATTCCACAGCCCCCGAAAATGTCTCTGGGCGGGCTTAATACTCTCCTCGTCGACCAGGACTTGAGACCACAACGTTCTCAGCTCAATTCCACAGCTGGCACGTCTGCACACTTCTCTTCTCTTGGAGATATATCAATAGGGGTTCCTTTCTGAAGGGAGCTCAACGGAGCGGGGCTTTCCCCCTGCGATGTCTGGCCTCAAGTGAGGTCAAAGCCCTCCAGAAGCGAGCCTCACACCTACAGCAAATTATCCACATCTCCTAACCAGTCATTTATCTGTTTCGTTATGCACTGCCCATAATCTTAAACTCAGTGTAAAATTTACCCAATTATTTTTACATATGAATCTTCATGTCTGTATTTCCGACCTCCTAGTCAGGTCAGGCTTGATAGAATAATTCTCAAAGGGGAGACTCGTTTTTCGGCTACCTGGGATCATAACAGCTGTCACCAATGTTCTTGGTGTGTCCCCAGCTCTAGTAGACTGTCACCAGTGTTCTTGGTGTGTCACCAGCTCTAGTGGTCTGTCACCAGTGTTCTTGGTGTGTCACCAGCTCTAGTGGACTGTCACCAGTGTTCTTGGTGTGTCACCAGCTCTAGTGGACTGTCACCAGTGTTCTTGGTGTGTCACCAGCTCTAGTGGGCTGTCACCAGTGTTCTTGGTGTGTCACCAGCTCTAGTGGGCTGTCACCAGTGTTCTTGGTGTGTCACCAGCTCTAGTGGACTGTCACCAGCTCTAGTGGGCTGTCCCCAGCTCTAGTAGACTGTCACCAGTGTTCTTGGTGTGTCACCAGCTCTAGTGGGCTGTCACCAGTGTTCTTGGTGTGTCACCAGCTCTAGTGGGCTGTCCCCAGCTCTAGTGGGCTGTCACCAGTGTTCTTGGTGTGTCACCAGCTCTAGTGGGCTGTCACTAGTGTTCTTGGTGTGTCACCAGCTCTAGTAGACTGTCACCAGTGTTCTTGGTGTGTCACCAGCTCTAGTAGACTGTCACCAGTGTTCTTGGTGTGTCACCGGCTCTAGTAGACTGTCACCAGTGCTCTTGGTGTGTCACCAGCTCTAGTGGGCTGTCACCAGTGTTCTTGGTGTGTCACCAGCTCTAGTGGGCTGTCACTAGTGTTCATGGTGCGTCACCAGCTCTAGTGGTCTGTCACCAGTGTTCATGGTGCGTCACCAGCTCTAGTGGTCTGTCACCAGTGTTCATGGTGCGTCACCAGCACTAGTGGTCTGTCACCAGTGTTCATGGTGTGTCACCAGCTCTAGTGGTCTGTCACCAGTGTTCATGGTGCGTCACCAGCACTAGTGGTCTGTCACCAGTGTTCATGGTGCGTCACCAGCTCTAGTGGTCTGTCACCAGTGTTCATGGTGCGTCACCAGCTCTAGTGGTCTGTCACCAGTGTTCATGGTGCGTCACCAGCTCTAGTGGTCTGTCACCAGTGTTCATGGTGCGTCACCAGCTCTAGTGGTCTGTCACCAGTGTTCATGGTGCGTCACCAGCTCTAGTGGGATGTCACCAGTTTATTACCTGTTCCAACTTGGCTTCTCTGAGTCCAGCTGATCATTATCAGCAAGGAAGAGGCAGGCTCCTGGGAACTCATTACAGTAAAACATAGAAACAAAAATAATGAGATTTGCAGAAGGTCTGTTGGTTTGAGAGGCGGCTCCTCTTTATACCTAACTAAAGTCATTTATATATAAATGTTTATTCCTCCTTTGAAACATTTTCTTTCAGAAATCAATAATCCAGTTCACAAACCAATTGTTACCCAAGTCTAGAGCAAATTTATAGTTATCCAATTAATATCATAGTGTTCCTTAATGAGGACAGTTGATTGTGAGGAAAAGCTCCCTGGGTATTGATGGAGCTCGGAGGATATTCACGAGAGGTCCGCGGAGCATTATGTCCAGCATCAGTAGTGGTCGGCGGAGCATTATGTCCAGCGTCAGTAGCGGCCGGCGGAGCATTATGTCCAGCATCAAGAGCGGCCGGCGGAGCATTATGTCCAGCATCAGTAGCGGCCGGTGGAGCATTATGTCCAGCATCAGTAGCGGCCGGCGGAGCATTATGTCCAGCATCAGTAGCGGCCGGCGGAGCATTATGTCCAGCATCAGTAGCGGCCGGCGGAGCATTATGTCCAGCATCAGTAGCGGCCGGTGGAGCATTATGTCCAGCATCAGTAGCGGCCGGCGGAGCATTATGTCCAGCATCAGTAGCGGCCGGTGGAGCATTATGTCCAGCATCAGTAGCGGCCGGCGGAGCATTATGTCCAGCATCAGTAGCGGCCGGCGGAGCATTATGTCCAGCGTCAGTAGCGGCCGGCGGAGCATTATGTCCAGCATCAGTAGCGGCCGGCGGAGCATTATGTCCAGCATCAGTAGCGGCCGGCGGAGCATTATGTCCAGCATCAGTAGCGGCCGGCGGAGCATTATGTCCAGCATCAGTAGCGGCCGGCGGAGCATTATGTCCAGCATCAGTAGCGGCCGGCGGAGCATTATGTCCAGCATCAGTAGTGGTCGGCGGAGCATTATGTCCAGCGTCAGTAGCGGCCGGCGGAGCATTATGTCCAGCATCAGTAGCGGCCGGCGGAGCATTATGTCCAGCATCAGTAGTGGTCGGCGGAGCATTATGTCCAGCATCAGTAGCGGCCGGCGGAGCATTATGTCCAGCATCAGTAGCGGCCGGCGGAGCATTATGTCCAGCATCAGTAGCGGCCGGCGGAGCATTATGTCCAGCATCAGTAGTGGTCGGCGGAGCATTATGTCCAGCATCAGTAGTGGTCGGCGGAGCATTATGTCCAGCATCAGTAGCGGCCGGCGGAGCATTATGTCCAGCATCAGTAGCGGCCGGCGGAGCATTATGTCCAGCATCAGTAGTGGTCGGCGGAGCATTATGTCCAGCATCAGTAGCGGCCGGCGGAGCATTATGCTTGACATATGTGACCAGAGACATGACTCACCTTAACAGTGACCAGAGACATGATTCACCTTAACAGTGACCAGAGACATGGTTCACCTTAACAGTGACCAGAGACATGACTCACCTTAACAGTGACCAGAGACATGGTTCACCTTAACAGTGACCAGAGACATGACTCACCTTAACAGTGACCAGAGACATGACTCACCTTAACAGTGACCAGAGACATGACTCACCTTAACAGTGACCAGAGACATGACTCACCTTAACAGTGACCAGAGACATGACTCACCTTAACAGTGACCAGAGACGTGGTTCACCTTAACAGTGACCAGAGACATGACTCACCTTAACAGTGACCAGAGACGTAGTTCACCTTAACAGTGACCAGAGACATGACTCGCCTTAACAGTGACCAGAGACATGACTCACCTTAACAGTGACCAGAGACATGACTCACCTTATCAGCGACCAGACACATGGCTCACCTTCACAGTAACCAGACATGACTCACCTTAACAGTGACCAGAGACATGACTCACCTTAACAGTGACCAGAGACATGACTCACCTTAACAGTGACCAGAGACATGACTCACCTTAACAGTGACCAGAGACGTGGTTCACCTTAACAGTGACCATAGACATGACTCACCTTAACAGTGACCAGAGACATGGTTCACCTTAACAGTGACCAGAGACATGACTCATCTTAACAGTGATCAGAGACATGACTCACCTTAACAGTGACCAGAAACATGACTCACCTTAACTGTGACCAGAGACATGACTCACCTTAACAGTGACCAGAGACATGGTTCACCTTAACAGTGACCAGAGACATGACTCGCCTTAACAGTGACCAGAGACATGACTCACCTTAACAGTGACCAGAGACATGATTCACCTTAACAGTGACCAGACATGACTCATCTTAACAGTGACCAGAGACATGACTGACCTTAACAGTGACCAGAGACATGACTCACCTTAACAGTGACCAGAGACGTGGTTCACCTTAACAGTGACCAGAGACATGACTCACCTTAACAGTTACCAGAGACATGACTCACCTTAACAGTGACCAGAGACGTGGTTCACCTTAACAGTGACCAGAGACATGACTCGCCTTAACAGTGACCAGAGACATGACTCACCTTAACAGTGACCAGAGACATGACTCACCTTATCAGCGACCAGAGACATGGCTCACCTTCACAGTAACCAGACATGACTCACTTTAACAGTGACCAGAGATATGACTCACCTTAACAGTGACCAGAGACATGACTCACCTTAACAGTGACCAGAGGCATGACTCACCTTAACAGTGACCAGAGACATGACTCACCTTAACAGTGACCAGAGACATGACTCACCTTAACAGTGACCAGAGACGTGGTTCACCTTAACAGTGACCAGAGACATGACTCACCTTAACAGTGACCAGAGACATGGTTCACCTTAACAGTGACCAGAGACATGACTCATCTTAACAGTGACCAGAGACATGACTCACCTTAACAGTGACCAGAAACATGACTCACCTTAACTGTGACCAGAGACATGACTCACCTTAACAGTGACCAGAGACATGGTTCACCTTAACAGTGACCAGAGACATGACTCTCCTTAACAGTGACCAGAGACATGACTCACCTTAACAGTGACCAGAGACATGATTCACCTTAACAGTGACCAGACATGACTCATCTTAACAGTAACCAGAGACATGACTCACCATAACAGTGACCAGAAACATGACTCACCTTAACTGTGACCAGAGACATGACTCGCCTTAACAGTGACCAGAGACATTACTCACCTTAACAGTGACCAGAGACATGACTCATCTTAACAGTGACCAGAGACATGACTCACCTTATCAGTGACCAGAGACATGACTCGCATTAACAGTGACCAGAGACATGACTCACCTTAACAGTGACCTGAGACATGACTCACCCTAACAGTGACCAGAGACATGGTTCACCTATCAGTGACCAGAGACATGACTCACCTTAACAGTGACCAGAGACATGACTCACCTTAACAGTGACCAGATACATGACTCACCTTAACAGTGACCAGAGACATGACTCACCTTAACAGTGACCCGAGACACGGTTCACCTCACCTTACAAGGGAGGAAGTTTAGTGATGGAGTAAGTGTGATGGACGGGCCGTTGGTGTGTCTGTGGAAGTCATTCATGGAGGCTCTTCAGTTCTCTGAAGGTAATGAACCAAGTAATGGTTCTCTAAGGAACGTGTTTCAGTTTGATGGGCCAAGGAAGCCACTATAGTTTGCCATACAAGTGATTTCATCTTTTTATAGTTAAATGAGGAGAAATCAAAGTTTCTAAATTTTTAATATGTTGTGAGAGCACAGTGTAGGAGACCTGTTATGCGGTTGTACTCACCTAGTTGTACTTGTGTGGTTTTGAGCTTTGACTCATTGGTCTCGCCTCTCAACCGTCAATCAACTGATGTACAGGTTCCTGAGCCTACTGGGCTCTGTCATATCTACACTTGAAGCTGTGTATGGAGTCAGTATCCACCACATCACTTCCTAATGCATTCAATTTGTTAACTACTCTGACACTGAAAAAGTTCTTTCTAATATCTCTATGGCTCACTTGGGTAATCAATTTCCACTTGTGCCCCCTAGTGCGTGTAGCCCTTGTGTTAAATAGCCTGTCTTTATCTACCCTATCAATTCCTTTGAGATTCTTGTATGTGGTGATCATGTTCCCCCAACTCTTCTGTCTTCCAGCGACTCGAGGTTTAATTCCCGTAGTCTCTCTTCGTAGCTCATACCTCTCAGTTCGGGTACTAGTCTAGTGGCAAACCTTTGAACATTTTCTTTTTTAGTCTTATGCTTGACTAGATATGGACTCCATGCAGAAGCTGCATATTGCAGGATTGGTCTGACATATGTGGTATACAAAGTTCTGAATAATTCCTTACACAAGTTTCTGAATGCCGTTCTCATGTTGGCCAGCCTGGCATATGCCGCTGATGTTATCCTCTTGATATGGGCTTCAGGGGACAGGTCTGGTTTGATATCAACCCCCAGGTCTTTATCTCTCTCTGACTCTTGAAATTTCATCTCCCAAATGATACCTTGTATCTGGCCTCCTGCTTCCTACACCTATCTTCATTACATTACATTTGCTTGGGTTAAACTCTAACAACCATTTGGTTGACCATTCCTTCAGTTTGTCCAGGTCTTCTTGATACCTCAAGCTGTCCTCCTCTGTTTTAGTCCTTCTCATAATTCTGGCATCGTCACCAAACATTGATGTATCTGTGTCTCTGTCTTCATGTTCTCGGCCTTTATGCTGAGTGTCTGAGTAATGTGGAGAGCGGGTGGCAGCCGAGTGAACATCGTCCCTCACAGTATGGTGAGTAACAGAGGTGTCAGTACCCCGGGTGGTCGGGTTGGATGCCTGGGTAGGAGTGGTGTGAGTACTATCAGGTCCCCCCAGACCTCATGACAATTGTCGGCCTTGGTTGATCTCCCAGAGATTATGACAAGATCTTTGATCAAGTAAAGCCGTTTTCATGAGCGAGTGGACTTAATGTCTTGGATCTGAAGTCGTGGGTGTAAAGGTGCTGGACGAGTTCCTCGAGGATAATAAGGGTAGTTGGAAGCCCAAGATGCCTAGGTTTCAGTTCAGTCTTGTTTAATATTTACTAACCTTAAAGTTTAAACAAAAAATCTCTTGTTTCAACTTTAAATAAATATAAGATTTTTAACAAGCAGGGTGACATCTCCACAAATAATGCAGTGATGTGGCGGGCCTGGCAAAGCCGATCAGAAGCAACAAGTGGGATAAAGTGCATCTGTACTCCGACAAACATCGTCTCCATGATTGAAGGGTTTCATAAATTACACTCGACGAGGAAGTAACCATGAAGGGGATGTGCCCAATTTTGTCCAAAGAATTGATTGACACATAAGGGCATCAACCACTATTACGTAATTATATGTATAGTCTCTTCTTTACTTAGATGGTTTCATAAATGCATTGTAATCTTCTTCTGTTGTATAATTGCCCATTATTGTTACAGGTTACCCAAGAGGCTTGATGAGGATATTCCTCGTGTCGTATACGGTGCCTGTCGCATTTTTCTTCACACGGTTCTTACAGCAGCAGGTAAGTAGTTATAAACTGACACGTGTAGCTTCCTTTAATTCATTGTTTTATATTATTGCATTTGTTTTATTTTTAATTTAACCAATTGGGGAACTCGGCATCCCTCCATGAAGTACAAGCCACATCTTCATTACACACAATTTTCATCTTGATAACATCTTCACGGCCATAACAGACTTCCTGTTCTCTTATGAAAACAAAATATGTAGATGATGTCATATAGGTTACAAAAGCTTCAAAGGAAGCCTATGGAAGAACAACAGAGTTGAATCCTCATTTAACCTTTGATTTTCCCTTGATTCAGCTGTTAAAGTGTTGTCAGTTATTTGTACTTACAGAAGGTAGATGATGCATTATTTAATTTAAAAGAAAATTATGAACATTCAGAGAAGTTTTAATTGTAGTTTATAACTGAACCAAAGAAACACTTGCTAAATGACTACCACTACCACCAATCATCATCAATACCACCAACCATCATCTTGGTTGATGATTTCAACTTATGGCATCTAAAATGGAAAAAATATGGCAAATAAAGTCATTCCAGAAAGAATCTTAGGAAAACGTCTAAATGAACAGTCACACACAAATGAACTCATGCAGATGTATGAGAGTTTTCCTTTAAACAGCAAATAGTAGAACCAACTGGAAAGGAGAACATCGTAGATCATATTTTCACAAACAATGATGAACTCATTAGGGTCATAACGATTACCAATACATGTTACTCCTATCACAACCCAATGGAAGTTCAGAGAAGCATGGGCAATAGACCTGTGCAGTCTCAATTTCAAGATGAGCAGAATTCAGTATATTCAATTTCAGTAACAAACTGATTAATTGGGAACTAATAAACCAGGACAACGCAGAAATATGCAGGGAAGAACAGCTAGATAATGCAACCTTAAACTAGTGTGTCGAGAACGTCGGCACAATAGTACAAGATATATGTGGAAATCACATACCATTAAGGAAAAAAGAGAAAAAGATGCTAATTGGAACGAGAACGTCATTCCCTCTATATGCGATGAAAATAAATCACAGAACATCTCAAATGTGCCACTCTATCCCAACAATGACTAGGTAGAAATAAGGAAATGCTCGAGCTTAAGGGGCAAGAATCATATAATTCAGTAGAGGCAAAGAGTACAAATGGCCATAAGTGCAATAGAGAGGAATAAAAAAATTCTCCTTCTCAAGTTTAAAATTTTGAATAAAATTTACATATAGCATTGGGACCTTGCACAAGTGTGATGGAACATTTATAAATAACAAAAAAATGAATGAAATACATAGGCAACAGAACTACTCACTATTCAATGAATCTCTGAACACATTGAAGATCAATGATCCAAACGAATTTTTTATGCATATGACATCAGCATCGAACCATATATTAGATGTCACCCCTTTCCCCATTAAACATTGAAGTAGCCAGAGACAAGATGCCCATGCACTCTGCACTAGGTCCAGACTCCTGGAATTCTACATTCACCAAGACGTGCACAACACCACATCACAGGCCTTAAGTATCTGTTGGAGAGGAAGCCTAGATACCGGTGTTATCCCTGACGTACTCAAAACAATGGAGATCGCGCCACACAAAAATGAAGTAGTAAATCAGATACGAATAATTATAGACCAATGACCCTAATTACATCATATGTCATATAAATCTTTCAAAGAGTGCTAAGAAGTAAGATCACTGATCACATGGACTCGTAATATCTACATCACCCTGGACCACTTGGTTTCAAAACCGTGTGCTCTTGCCTCTCACAATTGCTAGATCACTTTGATATGGCAATAAATGCCACAAGAGGAAAGTACAATGCTGACTTGTTATACACACTGTGTAAAAGCTTTCGACAAATGTGACCATGGTGTTATTGCACACAAAAGCATTCAAAAGTAATTACTAGCAAAGAAGGAAGACGGATCCTTAACTTTCAAACGAAGAGAAATCAGAGTGCAATAGTTAACAAAGTAAAATCCAGATCATCCAGTGGGAAAAGCTTAGTCCCCACAAGGTACCCTGCTTGCTCCTGTATTTTTTCTCTTCCTCTTATCAGTCATATAAAAGAAGACAATCTATTGTACTGTGTCATCCTTTGCATATGGCACTAGGATTTTGATAAGAGTAGACAATACAGAGGACACAGAAAACCTCCAGTCTGATGTTCAGGTTATTCAAAATGCCACAGATAATGTGTTTAATGCAACTCATGTGCTCTGGAAGAAACGAAAATATAAAAACGGAAATTATATATAAATCACAGTTAAGGTGCCAGGTGACGGTGCACCGAAACTTCCGCAAACACTCAATTTTTGTTGTGAATAATCTTCAAGGTAAATGCTCCAACGTTTTCTAATAGATCAACATCAAACCATGAAAATAAAAAAAGTTAAAAAAATAGAAAAAAATCACAATTTCAAATCTATATAAATAAAAATGGAAATGTTCGTTTGTTTAATATCGCTAATCTCCGAATGTTCTTCACCGATTGCTTTGAAATTTTCACACAACGTTCCATTCGCGTCCGAGCGGGTTTTTATATACATATTATATAGATGTCAAGTCGGTGACGGAAAAAAAACATGTTTTTTTTAAAGCTGCGTTTTTCGTGTTTTTTTCATGTCAGAGAAATCTTCGAAACCTCTTTACTGATTGCTTTGAAATTTTGACACAACATTGCATTCGAATAGGCGAGTGTTTTCATATACCTACTATATACATGCCGCACCTGTGACAGGAAAAAAACATGTTTTTTTTTAAAACCATGCTATCCGTAGTATGTAATTGCAACACACACTATAAACTCTGAAAGTTCTTCATCGATTGCTTTGAAATTTTGACACAACGCTCCATTCGAATACGTGCGTGTTTTTTTTATACACCCTATTTAGATGTCACACCTGTGACAGGTGAAAACATGCGATTTTTGAAAAACAGCGCCATGAGTTGCACGTAGGAGCACCACACGATATTCAAAATATGTTACGATTGCATTTCATTGTTTGTGATTGCATTGATAAATCCAATTTTCATAGATTTTGATTGATTTTCATTTTCATTTAATTGTTTTGTGTGAAGTTGCGTTGGAACTGAGCTGTGTTGTTTACCAAACCGTTCATATCGTGGGTATAGCTTATTTGTTTCTTTTTCATTCATTTTCATTTCGTTTTATTAACTGTTCTTATTTTTCAGTGCAAGTGGTGGTGAATTTGAGCTGTGTCGATTGATCTGTGTTTGAATTGAAATATTTTGTTGGAATTTTTTTTTTTTTGAGAACAAGAAAATGGACAACACGTTTATTTCAAAGCTGCAAATATACAACAAAATGCCATGAATCCACCGGCTACAACGTAAACTGCTTTCTTCACGGTTTGACAAAATGACGTGTTTGCAAAAACACAGCTGTATTCGGAAGTGCGTATGTATTACACATAGAATGCCAGTAGAAAATCATTTGAACGGCGCAAAAAAGGTGAGCGAGTCGACAGTCAACCTGGCATATTCAAATAAACTACGATAGGCAGACTACACACGATGCATCTCAATGAAGATGAATGCTTCTTTCTTCTCACGCTCTTGGTAAATGTGCCCGGTCCAACGTCTTTCCAACCATTGAGATTTGTCAACGGCATAACTTATGCCACTTTCCGTAGTGCATGTCAAGCTCTTAATTCATTGGAGAACGACCGACACTGGGATGTGTGAATTATTAACGCGTCTAACACGTCACATCCAAATCAAATTCGTACATTGTTTGCAATCATATTGACCACCTGCTCTCCTTCGTCTCCATCAGAGTTATGGTAGAAATATAAATCGCACATGGCGGAAGATATTATCCGTCGAATACGAAGGAAAATGAAAATATGAACATAGATTTTAAATCAGAAATCTACAACGAAGCGTTGATAATGACTGAAGATTTGTGCTTAGAAATCGCGAACAAAGTTCTAAATCTATTGGAAATGCCGTCACCGAATCGATCTGCTACTGCTTCGTTCGATGTAGAATTGCGTCGTGAACAAAATTACAATACGGGTGATCGGTTGTTGTATGTGCAATCAAATATTCCTAAGCTAACGCTTGAGCGAAAAGACATTTACAATCAAATAATTCAAACGGTCAATAACGGGTTTGGAAAAATCTTCTTAGATGCCCCAAGAGGAACTGTAAAACCTTCGTAATTAGATTGATTCTGGCAGCATTTCGATTCCAAAATGGCATAACCTTAGCTCTTGCATCGTCCGGAATAGCTGCGACATTGCTATCAGGTGGAATAACTGCTACTTCGGCTATGAAATTTCCATTGAATATGCAATTCATTAAAACTCCCACGTGCAACATTTCCATAGCATTCGGAATGGGAACAGCATTGCACAAATGTAAACTTATTGCTTGGGATGAATTCACAATGCCCCACAAAAAATCACTCGAGGCTCTTGATCGATAATTGCAAGATTTGTGTGGAAACATCAGACCATTTGGGAACGCATGAGCATTGCTGGCAGGAGATTTCAGGCAAACATTTCCTGTAATTCCTCGATCGACACCAGCAGAGGAAATAAATGCTTGCTTGAAATACTCTACTTTCTGGCGCCACGTAAAGACGTTAAAATTAACTATAAAAATGCATGTCTAGCAGCAAAAGGATCCATCAGCTGAGATATTCTCACATAAATTTCTGGAAATTGAGAACAGAAATGTGCCGGTTGATCTGACCGCAGGACAAATTTCATTGCCTCATAATTTCTACAATTTAGTAACGTCAAAAGAAGAATTTTTGAAAAAGTATTTCCCAATATTCAAACTAATTATAAGAATCACGATTGGCTGAATGAACGAGCTCTTCTTGCGGCCAAGAACAAAGACGTCTACGAACTTAACAATTTTGTTCAGTCTAACATTTAAAGCAAGGCAGTCACATACAAGTCCGTCGACACTCTTGAGGAAGCAGATGAAGCGGTTAATTATCCAACAGAATTTTTGAATTCACTCGATCTGCCAGGGATACCTTCATACGTACGGCAATTGAAAATCGGCTTGCCAATTATCATGTTGCGAAATATCAACCAGCCAAAACGTTGCAACGCCACGCGCCTTGCAGTAAGAAAATAATCAGCAACATCGTAGAAGCCATAATCTTGACAGGACCTTTCAAAGGTGAAGATATCCTCATTCCTCGCATTCCTATGATTCCAACAGATATGCAATTTCAATTTAAGAGATTGTAATTTCCAATTTGATTGGCAATTGAAATTACCATCAACGAAGCTCAGGGGCCAATCTTTAGAATTGTGCAGTTTATATCTAGACACGGATTGCTTCTCACATGGACAATTATATGTTGCATGTTCTAGAATTGGCAAACCAGACAATCTTTTTATCTCCACAGAGAGTGGAACAACAAAAAATATTGTATACCGATAAGCAGTGAGAAATTAAACATATTATAAATGTGCACTTTCTCTTTTCTTTCTTTTCCATTTAATCAGATTAAGCTACAGCAACACGTGGCGGGTACTGCTAGTTAGTTATAAAAATCTTAAAATGTCACTAATTGTTATTTTATTAGCAGTTGGAGAACATATCATATGTATGCCAGAATGGCATATAACGTTCATGAATCTTTGATAAAAATATTGTTTGAAAGTATAGTTTACTGTAAAACATTTTTTTCAATGTGGCCATCCAAATATGTGCCAAATTTATACGTAAAAACTTTATAACTCCAAACGTTATGGCTTTATGACTAAACAAAGTTACAGAGACCTTAGATCTAAGAACTTTGTGCATAATATGTAAAAATGGTGCGAAACGGTCAGAAACTTAAATTTTTATCAGGTCTCAAAGTTAAAATTCCTGTTTTAGAGATAATTGAAGTTGAAGTTATTGACGGTGAATATGGGTAGTTCTAATCAATGAAATGTCTTGTATATTTTAATAAATATTGCTTGGCATTCGTACCCGAACATATGAAAGTTGTAGGTCAATATTTGATGAAATGAAGTCAAGAAAAATAACGCCCTAAAAAACATAATATAGGGACTCATTAGGGATAACTGTAAAAAAAAACCCGTTGTGCCCCTTAACTGTCTAACAGTAGGTTAGACAAATATATAAATGAGATTGGGTGGACATAAATAGGAGCTGACTGGTATGGGCCAATTGGCCTTCTGCAATTACCTTCATTCTTATGTTCTTTTAACAAAACATATATATTGAAGTGACTTTATTGTCCATACATAAGTGATAAGGCCCTCATATGGTCCTTATTCATCAATACAACCCAAATAGTCAAAGATAATGGAGCTTGAACTCTGTAAATAAATCGGCCAAAAAAAATAATGGCAACAACTGCCACCTGTGGCTGATTAACATGTTGACCAATTTCGTTCCAACTTCACACGCTTAGTGCCAGATATACATTCTCCAAGATGTAGAAGTCACAAAAAATCTGCATACAAACAAAGGAGAGAGAGAAAAAAGAGGTTGTCAATTTTTCTTACAAAGGAACTGTTATGATCACGCATACACCAGTATGATCATACTGAGATTAGAGTATGAGTATGCTCAAACTATATAGTGATACCTTGGTTGATAGCCTCATATCATAATATTGTGTATATGATGTAATCTCATGTTGCCATATATTAATTTTATTTTATATATTGTCAATGTGTGACATACATTTCCAAGTCTATATTAATTCTGTAACAAAGATGTATGACATGTAATTGTGGATATATATATATATATATATATTAGATGTCTAGTTATAGCAGTAGCCTAATGTCATAGATTTGAAAAACCTCCTTGTATGTTTATTGTAAGTAATCCTACATCAGTGCTATATAAGTAACATTATGTGGACCATGTTAGAGAGTGTATATATTTAGTTTCCATATATATTCATCACATGTAAACTGAGAAGATTCCATATTAGAGTTGCACCTTGCATTGCCCATTTGACCTGACATTATATGAAATTATGGCACTGTGAAACGTTTTCCACTTAGACAATTTTATGATACACATGTTGTATATATCTAATATATTTATTATCTTTGTATGCATATGTATAACCGTTGGCGAATGTCGTTGAATCCTCCTAACCCCCCCCCCCCCCTCCCCTCTCCCCCAGTGATGTACCGACTTTGCCAGTGTTACCATCTCGTATCTGTGTGATTTCTTTATGTACTTATTTGTTAATTTAAAATAATTTCCTTAATGTAGTCAATTATTATTATATATCATTATGTAAGGTTATGCCTTATACTCTTTAAGTTGTGGTATAGTGAATTAGAAGTTCCTGAGTGAGTCTATATTGTATATGAGTTAGAGAGATTTGAAGGTCAGTTGACTATTTGGAGTTGATTACAGTGTCGCCTCTCGGAAAGGACTGCTCCAGGCGTCACTGTTCTTTCATCTCTTTAGGCCAGCGGACCTGTTAGGGGTTTAGTCCGTGATTTGTGACCTTATTTGGGTATTGTGCCTGCTAGATGTTGCTCATGTAACTATATGTATTTATATGGATCATTTTCTGCTGTTGTCCATTATGTATACCAGATGGTAGGTGATTATTATGTGTCTTAGTGAGGTGATATATTTTGAGGAACTTGTGAAATACCAATGTGCTGTATATTTTTTTTTTTTTGAGATGTATACAAGAGTTATATACATTCTTGTACAGCCACTAGTACGCGTAGCGTTTCGGGCAGGTCCCTGGAATACGATCCCCGCCGCGAAGAATCGTTGTTACAACCAAGTACACATTTTACTGTTGCGTTAAACAGAGGCTACAGTTAAGGATTTGCGACCAGTAAATCCTCCCCGGCAGGATACGAACCCATGATATAGCGCTCGCGGAACGCCAGGCGAGTGTCTTACCAATACACCACGGAGACTGTTATTGTGATATGATATATCATATCACAAACAGATATGACTATATGATATTATTCCTCTTACCTCATGTGTTATTGGTTGACACACCACTACCCTTGTTGGCATTAGCAGCATATAGGCACTAGTGTTCCACTGCGATAGGCAAAGTTCCTGGTGTCAGCTAGTGTTGATTGATGCAGTTTTCAGACCTGTATTTGATGTATCATGCCCAGTTGTTGAGAAGCTGGATATAGAGTATTGGTGATATGTGTGTCATATTAGTAGAGTGTTTTATTGATTACTGTTCTGGAAGGTAAACTGGAGTATTTGTTGCTAGCTTTTTACTCCCCAAGAACCTTGATTGATATGTGGCCAGATTATGTGTTCCTGTGATGATGTAAGTTACTCCCTTAAGATATGTATATGGAGGTCCTATTCCTCTGACCATAACAAGTATTATTGGGGCCTGTCCGGGATAATAAGAAAAAAAGATATTTCAGAAAAAAAAAATATACCACAAAAAGAATATACTCGATTAGCATATGGCCCTGCAACAAAAATATAACGCTGACCTCTTTCGTGCAGTAATAACTGGGTTCACATAAGACTGCAAGCTAAATCATATGCAGAAACACAAGTCATCAAAGGATCATAAGAATTATTACCATTGAGCAATGTATTTATATGATATATAATGTAAAACAGCATAATAACATACTAACTCATTATTATGTGTGAAATTTGGCCCTCCAGGTGGCACCAGGGACATATCCACTTTGTGGAGCCTCCTTACTATTACTACTTGTCTTCTTAGTGCGTCGAACAGGTGCTTGTATCACTTTATCCCTGATTGCCAGTAAATAGGTGTTATCGTTATTATCAGTACCGGTTGCTGCCCGTCGCGCACGCATTTATTTGTTTAAAGTTCGTAAAAAATCCATTTCATAACATATTGGGATAAATTTTCAGGACGCTGATGCCAAATAACGTGAGATTTGTATAAAAGTTTTCACTATATTTCATATTTGGAAAGGTCTCCTCTGTCACCTGGCCCCTTAAGTCATACTGTAGAAGGAAAAAGCTATGTATAGGATATGTGAATTATCATATCAGTAGGATTTACCTTTAAAGAACCCCGTTATCTGTTACAACCGAGAAAAGGGCCAGGCTCGATGACATGAACCTCTCAGACCAGGGCTGCTATACCAAAAATGATAAATTTTAAGATGATAGTGCACTACTCTAGAGTGAAATCTTGTTGCACACTAACAGACCCTTTCAAAGCTGGAGATATCGCCGACCTAGAGATTGTGCATAGATTCTTTACTGCAGGAATCCACTACTTTAAAACTTCAACATTTTTGGGACCGATTAAAATGTTTATATCTGTATTCTCTAAAGCGCAGGCAAGAGAGATATATAATAATTTACACCTGGAAAATATTAGAGGGATTGGTTCCAAGTCTGCACAAGGAAATAACATCACATGAGACCAGGAGACATGGCCTGGTGTGCAAAATAGCCCCCATTGAAATGCAGAGGTGCAATAGCTACTCTTAGAGGGAGCTCTATAAACATCAAACGCCCAAGACTTTTCAACACTCTTTACACATAAGGGACATAACTGACCGGCCTCTCACGTGTTCAAGACAGATCTCGATAAACACCTCCAAAGATTTCTAATCAACCAGATTGTGTTTCATATGCATCCAATAGCCTGATTAACCAGACCCCCAACCAGGAGGCTTGATCAGAAGCGGGGCTACAGGGACGTTAATCCTCAGAATCACCCCCAAGGTAGCCACCACCACCACGAACGCTAATACGACCACCACTATTGCCACTACAACTACAACTACCCCACTAATATAACACCACATCTACCCCTACCTCTGTAATGTCATCACCGTAACTGCCTGCCACCGCCACCACCACATAACAACAGCTCTTTACAATTTATTCACAATACAATAAAGTTAATAACACTGTGACTTGGAAAACTATCTAGTTTTCTCTTGAAGATGTCCATGGTTTTTCTGGCAATATTTCTTATACTCGCTAGGAGGAAGTTGAACAACCATGGACCTCTGATGTTTATACAGCGTTCTCTGATTGTGCCTGTGGTACCCATGCTCTTCACTAGTTCTATTCTGCATTTTCTTACATATCGTTCGTTCTAGTATGATGTTATTTTACCGTGTAGATTTGGGACCTCGCCCTCCAGTATTTTCCATGTGTATATTATTTGATGTCTCTATCGTCTCCTTTCTAATGACTACATTTGGAGAACTTTGAGACGATCCCAATAATTTAGATGCTCTATTGCATCAATGTTCTCTGTACTCCCTTATGTTTCAGCAATCTCTCCTGCTCTGAAGGGAGAAGTGAGTACTGAGCAGTACTCAAGATGGGAGAGTACTAGTGATTTCAAGAGTACGACCATTGTGATGGAATATCTGGATTTGAAAGTTATCGTAATCCATCCTATCTTTTTCTGGCTAACGCAATATTTGGTTGGTTATGCTCTCTAAACGTAAGGTCGTCAGACATCATTATTCCAAAATCCTTTACATGCTGTTTTCCTACTGTGGGTAGATTTGATTGTATTTTGTACCCTTTATTACATTTAAGGACCTCATTTTTACCGTATCTGAATACCTGGAATTTATCACTGTTAATTAGCATATTATTTTCTGCTGGCCAGTCGAAAACTTTATTAATATCTGCTAGACGTTTTTCAATGTCTTCAGCAGAGGTAATTTTCATGCTGATTTTTGTGTCATCTGCAGAGGATGATACGAAGCTGTGCCTAGTATTTGAGTCGTTATCTGATATGAGAATACGGGAAAAGCAGCGGTGCAAGGACTGTACCTTGAGGTACAGAGCTTTTTACTGTGCTTGGACTCGATTTTATATGGTTGACTGTTATTCATTGTGTTATGTTCTGTTCGACAGAAAAGAGTATCCAGCGTCGTACTTTACCTGTTATTCCAATTGACCTTGTTTTTTGTGCTATCACTCTATGGCCACATTTATCGAATGCCTTTGCGAAGTTTGTGTATACCTCATCTGCATTCTGTTTTTCTTCTAATGCCTCAGTGACTTTGTCGTAGTAGTCAAGTAGCCTTTTCTTTTCTACCAGAGACGTGGCCACACATTTATAATGTGTGCTAGCACACTAGCAATATATGCTAACCAGCATATAAACATTTTCTTCTGTCCTCCATGGACAGGGCGAGAGATCTGTTAAACACATAGGTCAGGGGGGTCAAGTTGTCAAGTAGCTGTGAGAGGCATGATCTTCCTGCTCTAAATCCATGTTGGCTTGGGTTTTGGAGATCATTGGTTTCCATGAAACTAGTGATCTGACCTCTGATCACTCTCTCAAATACTTTTTATTATGTGGGACATTATTGGAACTGGTCTATAATTCTTTGCCAATGCTTTGCTCCCTCCCTTGTGAAGAGCGGTTATGTCTGCTGATTTAAGAGCATTTGGTATCTCCCCTGTGTCCAAGCTCTTCCACCACACTATACCGAGTACCTGCGCTACTAGCACTTTGCATTTCTTTATAAATTTTTAGTTCCATGCGTCTGGCCCCTAGGGCTGAGTGCACGGGCATGTTGTCAATTTCCCTTTCAAAATCTTCCATGCTTGTGTTGATATCAATTATATTTACAGGGGTTTGAATATCACACATAAAGAAGTTGTCTGGACCTTTCACTTTCACGTTGCTTATTGGAGTGCTAAACATGTTCTAATACTGTTTTTTTTTTAGGATTTCACTAATTTCTCTATCATCCTCCGTGTATGAACCTTCACTTCTACGAATAGGTCCAATACTGGCAGTGGTTTTTGCTTTTGATTTCGCATATGTGAAGAAATATTTATAGTTTTTCTTTATTTCTTGAATTGCTTTCTGTTCTATTTGCCTGTTCTATTCTTCAATCTGATATGAATGCTTCGGTGTCTGTCCTATTTCTTCAATCTCCCTTATTATTTAAATTATTCCTTCTTTGTATAGAAAGTCGTGTTTGCTTAAGCATTTCCGTTATTTTTTGTCTTCTTTTATATTGTCGTCTTCATTCTCTTTCTACATTGGACCTTTTTCTGGCTTTCCTCAAAAGACACACCTTGAGACAGAAAGTGTTTGAGACACACTTCATATGCTTCAGAAGTCAGTTTTTCTATTCCTTGTGTAGGATTTGTATTACTTGCAACAGTTTCCCAATGAATGTTTGAAAGGTCCCTGTATATTTTCTCCGAGTCTATTATTTTATAATTAAAATTGAATTTACTGAATAACTCTTCTCGCTTGTTGTTTCTCTTGGACCTACTCCCGTTATTAATGTTAGTTTGCACTTCAATGTTCTTGTGGTCCGTGTCTATAGTGTCTGAGATTGAAATGTCTCTGATTAGCTTATCATTGTTTGTGAATATCAGGTCCAGCGTGTTTTCGTTCCTAGTTGGTTCTATAATCTGCAGATTGAGCGAGAATTTTTCACAGAATTACAGTGGTTCTCTAACCTGTGGTTGGTTATTTCCAGGTTGATTTCCTGCTATAAAGAAATTGTTTACTATTCTCCATTTTAAACTGGGTAGATTGAAGTCTCCAAGAAATATAATACTTGGTACTGGGTTTGCAGGTTAACAAGAACAGTCTCTATTTTGTGTATCTGCTCAGAGATTCCTAAACTGTTGCATCTGGCGGTTTGTATATTAGAAAAATATTTAGATTTAGATTTTCTACCTTGATTGCAAGTACCTCTACCACCTCATTGGACGAGTTTAGAAGCTCTGTGCATTCCTGTTCCTCTTTAATATACAGACCTTTTCCTCCACTTGACCTAATTACTCTGTCACAACTATACAGATTATAATATGGGATCCATATTTCACTATCCATGTAGTCTTTTGTGTGAGTTTCTGTAAATGCACCAAATATTGAGTTCGGTTCTGTTAGAAGGCCGTTTATGAACTTAACTTTATTTCTTGATTTTGACTTTAGGCCTTGTATGTTTGCAAATATAAAATATTTCCCATATTGCATGTCACTTCTGGTGGGCTTTGGTAGTTCTCCCCCTCCTCTCCACCCTGGACCTGGGTGTACTGTTTTGGTAGTGATTCGTCCAGTGTTGGTAGTAGTACGAGCGTTGTGTGGTGTAGTACCTGTGTACTTGATGATGACCTGCATTCCAGTCTTGTTGATATCACCCTCTTCCTCTGTAATCCTGCAGTGGTTCTATCTACCTATTCCTCTGTCTCATATGTTCTATTCTGTTTCTGCCTGTCATTTAAAAAAATTATAGTAATAGCATATTGATCTTCCCATTTATAACGCTGTGTACCTCTCATGTGGAATTCCGGCCAATGAAGATTATAACATTTTCTTTCATTGATTGAAAATTTACATAGTTTAGGGTGCACTCTATTTACATACTATAAACTATTTACATAGTTTATCTGCACTCTGTTCCAAAATGGCACAAACCCCTCGAAAAAAAACTTCCTGCATTTTCGAGGATGCAGAATAGAGTATTTTGTGCCTTTTTCCAATATTTCCTGGTTCCGTGTGCGTAATTTTTGCAAATATTCTCAGTTTTTATTTTCTCCATGTTATTTATACCTGCGCTTGTCTTGGCCATCTGTTTGTTTCCACCTCTTTTCATCGTCCCAATTCCTACGTTTATGCACTGTTTTCCACTGTTGCTCTCACTGTTTATATTACCTGGCTCTGCAATATGGCTGTTGTTTTGTACCACAATACCTTCTCCCTCCACACTACTGCTGTTGCACTCTAAACCAGCGGTTCCTGAGTTTTGGTTGCTGTCCAGTGCTGTTTTTCACAATCCGCATATATCGCTGGTAGCTTTTCTGTGAATGTTAATCTGTGTGCCTGAGGCATGACATTCGTCAGTTGGGTTATGTTATCCCATTTTAACCTGTCATTGTAACAAATCAAGTATATCCCATGTCTTTTTGTGCATGGTTTAGATAATTCTGCACAGTTCAGGTGAAATCTTGTGTTACAGATGCAACAATTGACGCCTACAATACGTCTCCCAAAAGCTTAAAAACACTTGCCACACACCTCCATTATCTTATGTATTGCTTTATATTGTATTTGTGCTTTACCGTATGTATCCCTTGCTGACTTTAGTAAATTTTACCATTTATAATATTATATGTATATATTTATGATATTATATATATGGTTATTTGCTCAAAATTTATGGGCAGGTACTTATCATATAGTAGAGGGAGATGGTCACAGTGGGATGTACAGTCGACCGTTGTTGTTCCAGTTCGCAGGATGGATGCCACCAGTTGCCAGTTCCTCAATTAAAACATTGATTTATTGTTTGCCTGTATAACCATATGGAGTTTTCCGCCTAATTCCTGGTTTGCAATGGTATTCACTCACTCTATTACTAATTCTTAGATTTACATTCCCTTTTTAAAGTATACCTTCATAGTATATTATCACTGAGGAACGTCCCATACACTGGGTAGGCCTCGTGGCAGGTGTAAACACAGCCTAGTGCATTGCCTTCTTTTGGCATTTGTAGTTTTATCATTTTCCATGTGTAATTCTCCTACACTTTCAACTTATATATATATGTGTTGTGTTACACGTTCCACTTCACTGCTCAACGAATCACTGTTCACAATATTTGACAGTGCATGCGAATATCGGCTATCCCTTAGCCTCGTGGCACTGGTTCCCACGTGGTCACACGTTTATTTTCTATTTAACTTAAAATTCCATTGTTAATGGCTGTATTCACCTTTCCTGAGGGGTCACTATACACTTTGTGATGACTGTGATCAGTGATCCATGGCTGTAATCCTCCAAAAAACTGGTATATTTTGAAATTTTAACCGAGCACGGCCAACACGTCTTTCCCTCTCCTCACTCCCCACTAAGCACTGGGGGTCTTGTTCAGGATGGTCAAAAAGGCTGAAATATCTTGGTAAACACTGAACTGGGTAAACAAATGCCTGAAAGACAAGGAGCAAAAAGTCATAGACAGAGAGGCGGTTACAAAAGGGAGGAATATAGCAAGTAGGACACAAAAGGCTTAATCCTCGAAATGCTGCTATTTATGTCAACGACCTCCCAAAGCTGATGCGGAAAGTAAAAAAAAGGAGGTCTGCTGGAAATTATAGAAGGATGTTGATAAACTCCAGGCATGGAGGAGCAAATGGTGTCTGTGTGCTGATATTAACACCATCTGAGGAGTGAGGTGCGGCGATATCGACGCCATCTGAGGAGTGAGGTGCGGCGATATCGACGCCATCTGAGGAGTGAGGTGCGGCGATATCGACGCCATCTGAGGAGTGAGGTGCGGCGATATCGACGCCATCTGAGGAGTGAGGTGCGGCGATATCGACGCCATCTGCAGACCTGCTCTCCATCCACGATTCATTAAGGTGTGACAAGTGTCGGAAAACCCGACACCATTTAATAATATTACATGCAATATGCAGATAATATTGCTGCTGTTGTATACACAAGTTACCCATAGAAAATGTAGCTTGTAGTGGAATTTTCCGTCAATAGAAAACGGAATATCATTGCCACATAGTACTATAAATTCACCAGCTATTCTGTTGGGAATTATTCTTAAATACATTAGTCTTTGGACTTTTACCATCATAAAAACATCACATATGAATTAACTTAATTATCAGTATCAAAATAGAGTAAATGTGACCCTTCTATCACTTACTGACATCTGGACAAAGTGGGCCAGTAGCGTCAGTGGTGTGGAGAAGGTCAGCTATTGTTTGTTAGGACCAGAGTCGCAGGGGAGCAAATTCAGCTCCTATAATTTCTCTTGGATGAAGTGTTATGGAGATCAAAGTGTTTTACCATCTTCAGCACGCTGTCAACATAAACAAGGGAAGTGTTTTACCGAAACCCGTTTATCTAATCATTTCTGGCCAGTTAATGTTAGGTAGATATTGGGCGGTCCGGTTAGAACGCGAACCAGCCTCTTAATATAGGTAATTAAGCCTTGGTCCTTATTATTTAATATACAGAGTGTCTGATATAGCTGTCATATATTAGGATTCCGGCTTTATAGCTAGTGCCCTTTGACAGGAACAAGAAGAGGAAGCAAGACTTGATACATCAGTTACTTGGGTGATGGAAGCTAGCCTCACACGAGGATAATTTGGTGTCTACATCCCAGTTATATCTGGTGGACTAAGCCTGCTGTACAATAAGATAAGGCACCTCTAATTTATTTACTAATATATGTAGTTAATACTGTAGTTTGATTGGCTGCAAATATATAAATTTAATATAAACCCCCCTAATGAGTAAGGATCGATTTGTGAGATTATTGCAGAAATTCAGTCCACTTAACATCATACAAATTGCTATCGAAATATATAAATTAACGTAAATATAAATTCTATATAAATTCATATAAATTAAATAAATATAAATCTCACAGGTCGGTTCCCACAACAAGGACAACGCTACCTGTTGGCGGCGGTGTGGCAAGGTCAGCACCATCTGTGGAATGCTTCTGATCATACTCATTTAGGAGGTGGGTTGATGATACTGCCTTCTGGTGAGGGAGGTTACCTTGAGGTGCTTCCGGGGCTTAGTGTCCCCGCGGCCCGGTCGTCGACCAGGCCTCCTGGTTGCTGGACTGATCAACCAGGCTGTTGGACGCGGCTGCTCGCAGCCTGACGTTTGAGTCACAGCCTGGTTGATCAGGTAACAATATCAACGCGATATCGTGTGCAGCTGATCATATTTTCTCTTCCCGGTGAAATGCTGTCATTCTATGTTATCCTCGTGTACTTTCTGTCTGGCTAATGACTTTTATATCCGCAAAAGGGATGAGGAGGGTCTCTTGAGCTATTGAAGTCAGTTCGCCTATGGCAGTCCAGAACTCCCAACTTGTCCCAGCGAGGACAAGTGGCCGGCGTCGGTAGAAGACAGTGTTTTGTCTATGTAGTGTTACTAGTTGAACTGACGAACAGTAACTGGCCGTAACAGTCTGGAATTCAGTCCCAAAGAGGTGTAAAATAATGATGATAGGAAAATAAGAAACGGAACCAGAATGCATGTACACCATAACGAGAGGCCAACTACATTGACTGGAAAGAGAGAATGATTTGAGTGAAAAACATTTCAGCACTAACGCCAAAGGCACACATAATAGGCAATAGGCAGCATATGTAACGGTAGTAAATAATAGATTTTTAATTCTAAATTAGCATTTAAAACCTAAATTAAGACCTTAAAGGCAATCTTCAACACATTTTTTAGATCAAAAATAAATGTGCAGTACTGGCAAGAAATCTGTACTATGTGATGAGGATAATCTAATGGGACTCACAACCCTAGAAGGTAGAAGTAACAGAAGGTATATGATCACAACATCAGAGATACTGAGGGGAATAACCAAGGTGAACAAAGACAGCTTCTTCAAATTGAGAGAAATTGGGACAGAAGGTCACAAGTGGAAGCAGGAAATGCTAAGGAGACAAAGGAATGAAAGGAATATACAATGTACGGATAGTAAAGAAATAGAATATACACTGAACGAAGAAGCTAAAGAAGTCATCCCCATCCACAACCTTATAGCAAAATTTAATAAAGTATTTGGACATCAGAATAGTTAAAATGAAATATTAAGGGATACAACAAGGTTCGTATGTGGGGCATAAAGAACTTAATCACACTACCCCATAGACAAGTACTGACAGGTAAGTACACACACACACTCAGCGGCGCCGGTGGCTGAATGGACATTATGCTGGATACATAATCCTGTGGACCAGGGTTCAGTTCCCGGCGCCGACGAGAAACAAAATGGGCAGAGTTTCTTTCTCCCT
Source organism: Procambarus clarkii (assembly GCF_040958095.1). Lineage (NCBI taxonomy): Eukaryota > Metazoa > Arthropoda > Malacostraca > Decapoda > Cambaridae > Procambarus > Procambarus clarkii. Next base: position 3,677,512 of record NC_091223.1, read on the forward strand.
GATATCCCTGTTACCTAGCAGTATATAGGTACCTGGGGGTTAGACTGTTACGGGCTGCTTCCTGGGTGTGTGTGTGTGTGTACTCACCTATTTGTGCTTGCGGGGGTTGAGCTTTGGCTCTTTGGTCCCGCCTCTCAACTGTCAATCAACTGGTGTACAGATTCCTGAGACTACTGGGCTCTATCATATCTACATTTGAAACTGTGTATGGAGTCAGCCTCCACCACATCACTGCCTAATGCATTCCATCCGTTAACTACTCTGACACTGAAAAAATTTCTTCTAACGTCTCTGTGGCTCATGTGGGTACTCAGTTTCCACCTTTGTCCCCTTGTTCGCGTCCCACCAGTGTTGAATAGTTATCGTTGTTTACAAGGTCGATTCCCCTGAGGATTTTGTAGGTTGTGATCATGTCTCCCCTTACTCTTCTGTCTTCCAGTGTCGTAAGGTGCATTTCCCGCAGCCTTTCCTCGTAACTCATGCCTCTTAGTTCTGGGACTAGTCTAGTGGCATACCTTTGGACTTTTTTCAGCTTCGTCTTGTGCTTGACAAGGTACGGGCTCCATGCTGGGGCCGCATACTCCAGGATTGGTCTTACATATGTGGTGTACAAGATTCTGAATGATTCGTTACACAGGTTCCTGAACGCTGTTCTGATGTTAGCCAGCCTCGCATATGCCGCAGACGTTATTCTTTTTATGTGGGCTTCAGTAGACAGGTTTGGTGTGATATCACCCCCCCCCCTCCTAGATCTTTCTCTCTGTCCGTTTCATTAAGTACTTCATGTCCTATTCTGTATCCTGTGTCTGGCCTCCTGTTTCCTCTGCCTAGTTTCATTACTTTGCCTTTACTCTGGTTGAACTTCAACAGCCATTTGTTGGACCATTCACTCAGTCTGTCTAGGTCATCTTGTAGCCTCCTACTATCATCCTCTGTTTCAATCCTCCTCATAATTTTTGCGTCAACGGCAAACATTGAGAGAAACGATTCTATAATCTCTGGGAGATCATTCACATAAATCAGAAACAGTATAGGTCCAAGGACTGACCCCTGCGGGACTCCACTTGTGACGTCTCGCCAATCTGAGATCTCACCCCTCACACAGACTTGTTGTCTCCTGTTGCTCAGGTACTCCTGTATCCAATGGAGTACCTCCCCTTTCACTCCAGCCTGCATCTTCAGCTTTTTCACTAGCCTCTTTTGTGGTACTGTATCAAAGGCTTTCTGACAATCCAAAAATATGCAGTCTGCCCACCATTCTCTTTCTTGCCTTGTTTTTGTTGCCTGGTCGTTGAATTCAAGTAACCCTGTGAGGCAGTATTCAAGTAATCCTGTGAGGCAGGGTTTGTGAGTGTGTGTGTGTGTGTGTGTGTGTGTGTGTGTGTGTGTGTGTGTGTGTGTGTGTGTGTGTGTGTGTGTGTGTGTGTGCGTGTGTGTGTGTGTGTGTGTGTGTGTGTGTGTGTGTGTGTGTGTGTGTGTGTGTGTGTGTGTGTGTGTGTGTGTGTGTGTGTGTGTGTGTGTGTGTGTGTGTCCGCGTGTGTGTGAGTGTGGATAAAAAAATTAGTGAGTTAGTAACAGTTGATTGATTGGCAGTTGAGAGGCGGGCCAAAAGAGCAGACCTCAACCCCCGCAAGTACAACTAGGTGAATACACACGCACACACGTACACACACAAAAACACACACACATACACACACACAGACGGTGCACCCTAAAGAGGGGTGCAGAAGCACTAAGTGTGCCTCTCCCTATGGTGTATAACAGGTCATTGGAAACGTGAGACCTACCAGAAAGCTGGAAGAACAGCAAATGTAATCCGAATATACAACATGGGTGACAGGCAAAGAGGCACTGAACTACAGGCCTATCTCCCAAACACGTATACCATACAAGGTGATGGAGAAGATCGTCAGGAAACGGCTCGAAGAACATCTGAAGGAAAAGATCTTTGTAACACACCAGCATGGCTAAAGGGATGGTAAATCGTGCCTCACAGGCTTAACAGAATTCGATGACTAGGCGACGAAAATTTGGCAAGAAAGAGAAGGGTTGGTAGACTGCATTTTCTTGGATTTTCAGAAAGCCTTTGACAAAGTACCGAATAAAAGGCTGTTGCACACGTTGGAGAAACAGGCAGGAGTAAAAAGTAAGGGTGCTCCAGTGGATAAGGAAGTATTTAAGTAACAGGAAACAGCGACTAACTGTGAGGGGGGGGGGAGACATCAGAGTGGCGAGATGTCACCAGCGTAGTCCCACAGGGCTCTGTACTTGAACCCATCCTGTTTCTGATATATGTAAACGATCTTCCAGAGGATATAGACTCATTCCTCTCAATGTTTGCTGATGATGCAAAAATTATGAGAAGAATCAAAACAGATGAAGATAGACAGAGACTACAGGACGACCTGGATAAACGGGATTAATTTGTTTAGAAAATGCCTACTAAAGTTTAACTCAGGAAAGTGTAAATTAATGATATTAGGCGAAGGGAGCAGGAAGCTGAACACAAGGTACCATCTGGGAGGTGAAATCCTGTAAGAATCAAATAGAGAGAAAGATCTGGGGTTGAACCTGTCACAACGAACCTGTCCCCAGAGACCCACATCAAAAGGATATCATCAAAAGCATATGCTAGATTGGCCAAGATAAGAACTGCCTTTAGAAACTTGTGAAAATAATCGTTCAGGACCTTGTATACCACTTATGTCAGACCAATCCTGGAGTATGCAGCTCCAGCCTGGAATCCATACCTAGTTAATTGCAAGGCAAAGTTAGAGAAGATTTAGAGATATGCTACCAGAATAGTCTCGGAACTGAGAGGTATGATCTACGGTGAAACATACACACACATATACACACACACCTCCCCCCCCTTTCTCCCTCACCCGTTCTCTCCCTCACCCGCTCTCTCCCTCTCCATCTATCTCCCTTTCCTCTCTCTCCCTCTCTCCCTCCCGCCTCTCTCTCCATATCCTCCCCCCCTCCCCTTCTACTTTCTTCTCACTTCAGTGGAAGGGTCGGATCCTCTCCACCCACCCATTTATCTCTCCCTTTATCACTCCCTTCTCTCTCTCTCTCTCTCTCTGTGTCTCTTTCTCTCTCTCTTCCTCTCTCTCTCTCCCTCCCTCCCCCATCCCGCTCTGCCCTCCTGACAAATCCTTTCACGGCACAAGTATAGGAACAGGGTCAAGCATGGCAGCCAGAGGTGCCAGGGGACCAGGGAAGAGCCAAGGTGACGAAATGAAGGGAATGTTCGCCCAGTTTCTGGAGGACATCAAGAGTGACATGCAAGAAATGATGCAGGAAATGAAGAAAGAAATAAGCAACCTGAAAAGAGAGCTGACAGCAGCACAGCAGCAAAAGAGGAGATTAGAGCCCTCAAAGAGAATGGTATCGAGGCTGAGAATCAGAAAACCATCCAGGGAGAAGGTGGTAATAGTTTTTTGGATGAGAATGTTACAATAAAAGCAACATTTGCGGAAATACTAAAGAAAAAAACTCTGAAGTAATGACTGCAGTGATGGAGGTGGCCATGAAAGCAGCCACCTCACAGGAGGCGGCACGCTCCACTAGCCAACTGCTGGAAAGGAACAGATCAGTGGTTGCTGTGGGTATTAAAGAGCAGGAAGGCTCTAATAGGACAGAGTGGAATGACAAGGACAAAGCAGCAGTGAATGAAGTACTAAAGGCACTTGACATGGAAGGGGATGAGCATAGCATTGAGAAGGTTTTCAGGCTAGGCTGGTACAACAAAGACCGAGACCGAATGATAAAGATAGTGTTTGCAAACGAGAGCACAAAGGAGAAGATCCTATCAAGGAAGAGCTCCCTGAAAAACGTGGGAAAATTAAAAAATGTATTCCTCCAGAGAGACATGACAAGGGAGGAGAGAGCCGTGGCGGCAGAAGCAAGGAAGAGGCGCAGGGCGAGAGGGGAAAACCAGGAAATCACAGCTCCCAACACAACACCCCCAGAAGCGAGGGGGAAACCCACAACCAGCTACCCAATAACACCAGAAGGGAGGACAACCCCGCCTCCCTACTCTGCATAGAAAACCCCCTTACCCCAAACCCTCCCTGCCCCCACTCAAATATTCAGCCAAATCTCCCTCCCCCCACCCTTCTACCCCTCCCCTCCTCCCGAGTCCTCCCCCCCCCCCTTTCCTTCCCGTCCTCCCTCCCCTTTCACCCCATACCCTCCGTGTCCCTCCCCCTTCAGTGGATCCCCCGCCCCTCATCCCAGTATCCTTTGAGACCCTGTTATCCACCTCACAGGTCCTCACACCCATGGAACAGCCTCCCCCACCAGCAGAACATTCACCAGGGAGGCGATTTGAGAAGGGACAGAAGAAAGTGAGCCTCAAAGCGATGTACACTAACATAGATGGAATTACAAATAAAGCAAATGAGCTTGGAGAACGGGTACTAGAGGAAAACCCAGACATAATAGCCCTCACAGAAACAAAGATCACGAAAACGATAACAAACGCAGTGTTCCCACAGGACTATTATGTTATGAGGAAAGAGAGGGAAGGAAGAGGTGGGGGTGGTGTAGCTCTGCTGGTAAGAAAAGGCTGGGATTTTGAGGAGATGGATATTCAGGGCTGTGAAGGTTTCAGTGACTACATAGCAGGTACCGTAACAAATGGAGGGAAAAAAATTATAGTCGTAGTCATATATAATCCACCACCAAATGACAGAAGACCTAGACAGGAATATGATAGAAATAACATGGCCACCATTAACATAATAGAAAGAGCAGCTTCTGTTGCTAGCAGGAATGGATCTGGACTACTAATTATGGGAGACTTCAACCATAGGAAGATAGATTGGAAGAACAGAGACCCGCATAGAGGACCAGAAACATGGAGGGCTAAGCTGCTGGACGTGGCAACAAGAAACTTTCTAAGCCAGCACATCACAGAACCAACAAGAATGAGAGGAGAAGATGAACCAGCAATGCTTGATTTGATATTTACCCTAAATGAGTGGGATATAAGAGAAGTTAAGATGGAAGTGCCCTTGGGAATGAGTGACCACAGTGTATTGAACTTTGAGTACCTGGTAGAGCTAGAACTTATCTCCCCCCAAAAAGAACTAGGAATCAAAAGGCTGGCATACCGATAGGGAAATTATGAACAGATGAGAAGTTTCCTAAGTGAAATACCTTGGGACACAGACCTCAGAGATAAGTCTGTACAGGGTATGATGGACTATGTTATCCAAAAGTGTCAGGAGGAAGTAAACAGGTTCATCCCGGCCCAACGGGAAAAATCCGAGAAGCAACAGAAGAATCCATGGTATAATAGGGCATGTATGGAAGCGAAGAAACTGAACAAAAGGGCATGGAGGAACTTCCGGAATAACAGAACACCAGACAGCAGAGAGAGATACCAGAGAACCAGGAATGAGTACGTCAGGGTGAGAAGAGAAGCAGAGAAAAGTTTTGATATAGCAAACAAAGCCAAGACCGAACCAAAGCTACTCCCTAGTCACATCAGAAGGAAAACAACAGTGAAAGAACAGGTATTGAAACTTCGAACAGGCGAGGACAGGTATACAGAGAATGACAGAGAGGTGTGTGAAGAACTCAACAAGAGGTTCCAGGAGGTCTTCACAATAGAACAAGGTGAGGTCACTGTGCTAGGAGAAAGGGAGGTAAACCAGGCGGCCTTGGAAGAGTTCGAAATTACGAGAGAGGAGGTCAAGAGACACCTGCTGGATCTGGAAGTTAGAAAGGCTGTTGGTCCAGGTGGGATCTCACCATGGATACTGAAAGAGTGTGCAGAGGCACTTTGCTTGCCACTCTCCATAGTGTATAGTAAGTCACTGGAGACAGGAGACCTACCAGAAATATGGAAGACGGCGAATGTGGTCCCAATATACAAAAAGGGCGACAGGCAAGAGGCACTTAACTACAGGCCAGTGTCCTTGACTTGTATACCATGCAAGGTGATGGAGAAGATCGTGAGAAAAAACCTGGTAACACATCTGGAGAGAAGGGACTTCGTGACAAATTGCCAACATGGGTTCAGGGAGGGTAAATCTTGCCTTACAGGCTTGATAGAATTCTACGATCAGGTGACAAAGATTAAGCAAGAAAGAGAGGGCTGGGCGGACTGCATTTTCTTGGATTGTCGGAAAGCCTTTGACACAGTACCGCATAAGAGGCTGGTACATAAGCTGGAGAGACAGGCAGGTGTAGCTGGTAAGGTGCTCCAGTGGATAAGGGAGTATCTAAGCAATAGGAAGCAGAGAGTTACGGTGAGGGGTGAGACCTAAGATTGGCGTGAAGTCACCAGTGGAGTCCCACAGGGCTCTGTACTCGGTCCTATCTTGTTTCTGATATATGAAATGATCTCTGATGTAATGATATATGATCTCCCAGAGGGTATCGATTCATTTCTCTCAATGTTTGCAGACGATGCTAAAATTATGAGAAGGATTAAAACAGAAGAGGACTGTTTGAGGCTTCAAGAAGACCTAGACAAGCTGAAGGAATGGTCGAACAAATGGTTATTAGAGTTTAACCCAACCAATTGTAATGTAATGAAGATAGGTGTAGGGAGCAGGAGGCCAGATACAAGGTATCATCTGGGAGATGAAATTCTTCAGGAGTCAGAGAAGGAAAAATACTTAGGGGTTGACATCACGCCAGACCTGTCTCCTGCAGCACATATCAAGCCGATAACATCAGCGGCATATGCCAGGCTGGCCAACATACGTACGGCATTCAGGAACTTGTGTAAAGAATCATTCAGAACTTTGAATACCACATATGTCAGGCCAATCCTGGAGTATGCAGCCCCAGCATGGAGTCCATATCTAGTCAAGGATAAGACTAAACTTGAAAAGGTTCAAAGGTTTGCCACCAGACTAGTACCTGAGCTGAGAGGTATGAGCTACGAGGAGAGACTACGGGAATTAAACCTCACTTCGCTGGAAGACAGAAGAGTTAGGGGGGACATGATCATCACATTCAAGATTCTGAAGGGAATTGATAGGGTAGATAAAGACAGTCTATTTAACGCAAGGGGAACACGCACAAGGGGACACAGGTGGAAACTGAGTGCCCAAATGAGCCACAGAGATATTAGAAAGAACTTTTTTAGTGTCAGAGTGGTTGACAAATGGAATGCATTAGGAAGTGATGTGGTGGAGGCTGACTCCATACACAGTTTCAAGTGTAGATATGATAGAGCCCGATAGGCTCAGGAATCTGTACACCTGTTGATTGACGGTTGAGAGGCGGGACCAAAGAGCCAGAGCTCAACCCCCGCAAACACAACTAGGTGAGTACAACTAGGTGAGTACACACACACACACGTGTGTGTGGTGAAGGCCAAGACCGTCAGTAGTTTCAAAGCGTTATATGACAAAGAGTGCTGGGAAAACGGGACACCACGAGCGTAGCTCTCATCCTGTAACTACACTTAGGTAATTACACTTAAGTAATTACACACACACACACACACTCACACAAACAGCACACACACACACACACTTTGTAACACAGCACCAAACATGGATTCAGGGATGGCAGGTCTTGCCTCACAGTGTTTCTTGAATTCTACGACCAGGCAATAAAAATAAGGCAAGAAAGAGAAGGGTGTGCAGACTGCATATTTTTGGATTGTCAGAAAGCCTTTGATACAGTGCCACACAAGAGGCTAGTGAAAAAGCTGGAGATGCAGGCTGGAGTGAAAGGGAAGATACTCCGTTGGATACAGGAGTACCTAAGCAACAAGAGACAACGAGTCAGTGTGAGGAGTGAGGCCTCAGATTGGCGAGACGTTACGAGTGGAGTCCCGCAGGGGTCAGTCCTTGGACCTATACTGTTTCTGATATATGTAAATGATCTCCCAGAGGGTTTAGAATGGTTTCTCTCAATGTTTGCCGATGATGCAAAAATTATGAGGAGGATTGAAACTGAGGATGATAGTAGGAGGCTACAAGATGACCTAGACAGACTGAATGAATGGTCCAATAGATGGCTGTTGAAGTTCAACCCGATTAAAAGCAAAGTAATGAAACTAGGCAGTGGAAACAGGAGGCCAGACACAGGATACAGAATAGGAGATGAAGTACTTAATGAAACAGACAGAGAGAAAGATCTAGGAGTTGGTATCACACCAAACCAGTCTCCTGAAGCCCACATAAAAAGAATAACGTCTGCGGCATATGCGAGGCTGGCGAACATCAGAAGAGCATTCAGGAACCTGTGTAAAGAATCATTCAGAATCTTGTACACCACATATGTAAGACCAATCCAGGAGTATGCAGCCCCAGCATGGAGCCCATATCTTGTCAAGCACAATACGAAGCTGGAAAAAGTCCAAAGGTATGCCACTAGACTAGCCGCAGAACTAAGAGGCATGAGTTACGAGGAAAGGCTGCGGTAAATGCACCTTACGACACTGGAAGACAGAAGAGTAACGGGAGACATGATCACAACCTACAAGATCCTCAGAGGAATCAACCGGGTAAACAAGGATAAACTATTCAACACTGGTGGGACACGAACAAGGGGACAAAGGTGGAAACTGAGTACCCACATGAGCCACAGAGACGTTAGAAGGAACTTTTTCAGTGTCAGAGTAGTTAACGGATGGAATGCATTAGGCAGTGATGTGGTGGAGGCTGACTCCATATACAGTTTCAAATGTAGATATGATAGAGCCCAGTAGGCTCAGGAATCTGTACACCAGTTGATTGACAGTTGAGAGGCGGGACCAAAGAGCCAGAGCTCAACCCCTGCAAACACATTTAGGTGAGTATACACACACACACACACACGCGCGCGCACACACACACACACACACACACACACACACACACACACAAACAAACACACACACACACACACACACACACACACACACAAGTAGGCCAGCGACGGTAGGAGTGACACGCGATTAGCGAGGTCCGCGGAAATTCGTCAATTTCTCAGGACATTGAAGGATTATTGAGGCTAGATCATAGTATTTGGCCTCTCGCAGTGTGTAGCTAGCAGGGTGCTACATAGCATAGTCATATCGCTAGTGATATTGCCAAAAAAAACAGAGTGTAGCTAGTGGAATCACCGGTGCATAGAGTGTGGAGGACCGCGTAGTGGCCTGACCTGACCTGACGGCCAGGTGGGGACGGCCCGCCGTGGAACTGCTGACTGTGTTTGTTGAGTGGTGACTGTGACTCCAGAGATTTGTGTAGAAAAGAATCGACATCGTCAATCTACTAGCACTTAGAGAATCACCAAGTGGAAAGGCGACGACGGGGCACCATCGTCAACCATACATCATCATTACTCATCTAGTTGTGTGAGCGGGAAACATACTGGTATGTACCCCCTCTCTTGTCAAGTAATAAGGTGTACAGTGTGAGGTAAAATATTATCAAATTCTTGTTCAGGATAGTATATATATTTAAAATCTCGGTGTGGCTCAATCTGGGTAGAAGTTACCGCTTACGGGAACTAGTGACACACGCACGCACGCACACGCATGCACGCACGCACGCACACGCATGCACGCACGCACGCACACGCATGCACGCACTCAAGCCCACGTACGTATGCACGCACACACAGGCTAGAAGGGATTAACACCTTTCGTGGAAAGGAGATAAAACCTCTCAAAATCCACCCCCCTCTCTTACCCCCTTCTTTTCCACCTCTCTTACCTGCCGTAAGCTGAACACCTCACCTCCTCTTTATCCCATGCGCACACACGTTCTCTCTCTCTCTCTCTCTCTCTCTCTCTCTCTCTCTCTCTCTCTCTCTCTCTCTCTCTCTCTCTCTCTCTCTCTCTCTCTCTCTTGCTCTCTCTCTCTCTTGCTCTCTCTCTCTTGCTCTCTCTCTCTTGTTCTCTCTCTCTCTTGTTCGCTCTCTCTTGCTCTCTTTTGCTCTCTCTCTCTCTTGCTCTCTTGCTCTCTCTCTCTCTCTCTTGCTCTCTCTCGCTCTCTCTCTCTCTTGACTAGGGGCAAAATGGCAGGAGGCCGCAACAGGGACACGGGAAGTAGCCAGGGAGATCAAACGAAGGAATTGCTAACACAAGTTCAGGAAGAATTCAGGCGGGAGATGAATGAAATGAAGATTACAATTAACAATCTGCAAAGTGAGCTAGCATCAGCAAGGGAGGAGATCAAATCTCTCACAGAGAAAAATAAAGAGACCGAGCATCAGATTATCATCCAAAGGGAAGGTGGGAATGTTACATTGAAAGGAAATGCCTCTGTACCTGATACATTTGCTGATATACTGAAAAAGAGCTCAAAAGCAATGGACACAGTGAGGGAGGTAGCGATGCAGGCAGCTACGTCACACGAAGCAGCAAGGTGCACCACTCAACTGCTGGAGAGAAAAAGATCAGTGGTAGTTGTAGGCATCAAAGAACAGGAAGGATCCAACAGGCAAGAACGGAATGGCAAGGATAGAGAGGCAGTACAGGGGCTACTGAAGGGGTTACAGATGGAAGGGGCTGTACATAACATTGAGAAGGTTTTCAGGTTGGGCTGGTACAACAAGGACAAAAACCGACTTGTAAAGGTGGTGTTTACAAACGAAACCATGAAGGAGGACATTCTCGAAAGGAAGAGTCGTCTGCAGCATTTGGAGGGATACAAAAAAGTATTCCTGCAGAGGGACAGGACGAAGGAGGAGAGAGCCAGGGCAGCAGAGGCAAGGAGGAAGCGCAGGGAGAGAGGAGCAAACCAGGAAATCACAGCCCTCAACACAACAGTCCCAGAGACAAGAGGAGAACCCAAAACCAGCATCCCAGCAACACCAGAGGGGGGGCAACGCCACCACCCCCCTCTGCATAGAAACCCTCCCTTCCCCTCACCCTACCTGCCTCCACCCAACCCTCCCTCCCCCGCCCCACCCCATTCTGACCCTGACACCCCTTCCCCATTCCCATCATGTCCCCCCTCCCACCTTTCCCCCCCTGTCCCCCCTCCCCCTTCATCCCATACCCTCCCTATCCCTCCTCCCCCCTCACCCCGTATCCTCTATGTCCCCCCTACCTCCTTAACCCACACCCTACCTGTCCCCCCTTCCCTTAAACCCCCCTACCCCAAAATCCTCTGAGACCCTGCAAACCACCTCACAGATCCTCTCACCCACGGAACAGCTTCCCACACCAGCAGAATGCTCGCCAAGAAAGGGACATGAAAATGAACAGAAGAAAGTGAGCTTCAAGGCGATGTACACTAACATAGATGGGATTTCAAATAAAACAAGTGAACTTGGAGAATGGGCACTAGAAGAAAACCCAGACATAATAGCACTCACAGAAACAAAGTTAACGAAAACCATAACAAACGCAGTGTTTCCACAGGGCTACTATGTAGTGAGGAAAGAGAGAGAAGGGAGAGGAGGAGGTGGTGTAGCTCTGCTACTAAAGGAAAGTTGGAGTTTCGAAGAGATGGTAATTCAGAACTGTGAAGGTTTCAGTGACTACATATCAGGCACCATAGCAACTGGAGGACAAAAAATTATAATAGTAGTCATATATAACCCCCTCTAAATGACAGAAGACCAAAGACAGGAATATGATAGAAACAACTTGGCCACCATCAATATAATAGAGAGAGCAGCTTCTGTGGCTAGCAGGAACGGATCCAGACTTCTAATCATGAGAGACTTCAACCATGGGAAGATAGATTGGGGGAACAGAGACCCACATGGAGGCCCAGACACATGGAGAGCTAAGCTGCTGGATGTGGCAACAAGAAACTTTCTAAGTCAACACGTCAAGGGACCAACGAGAATGAGAGGAGGGGATGAACCAGCCTTGCTTGATCTGAAATTTACCCTAAATGAGTCGGATATAAGGGAAGTTAAGTTGGAAGCCCCCTTGGGAATGAGTGATCATAGTGTATTGAGCTTTGAGTACCTGGTTGAGCTGGGAATTATCACCCCCAAAAAAGAACTGGGAACCAAAGGGCTGGCGTACCGAAAGGGAAACTATGAGGAAATGAATAAATTCCTATGGGATATACATTGGGACACAGAACTCGGAACCAATTCCGTACAAGACATGATGGACTATGACACCCAAAAATGTCAGGAGGCTGTAAGCAGGTTTGTCCCAGCCCGACAGGAAAAAAACAGAGAAGCAAAGGAAGAATCCGTGGTTTAATAGGGAATGTATGAAAGCAAAGGAGCTGAACAAAAGGGCATGGAGGAACTTCCGTAATAACAGAACACCAGAAAGTGGAGAGAGATACCAGAGTACCAGGAACGAGTATGTCAGTGTGAGAAGAGGAGCTGAGAAAAGGTATAAAAATGATATAGCCAATAAAGCCAAAACCGAACCAAAGCTACTACACAGTCACATCAGGAGGAAGACAACAGTGAAGGAACAGGTGATGAAACTTAGGGTGGGCGAGGACAGGTACACAGAGAATGACAAAGAGGTGTGTGAAGAACTCAACAAAAGGTTCCAGGAGGTCTTTACAATAGAACAGGGAGATGTCGCGGCGCTAGAAGAGGAGGCAGCAAACCAGGTGACCTTGGATAGGTTCGAAGTTACTAGAGATGAGGTCAAGAAGCACCTATTGGAGCTGGATGTGAGAAAAGCTGTTGGGCCGGATGGAATCTCACCATGGGTATTGAAAGAGTGTGCAGAGGCACTTTGCCTACCACTCTCCATAGTGTATAGTAGGTCACTGGAAACGGGGGACCTACCAGAAATATGGAAGACTGCTAATGTAGTACCAATATACAAAAAGGGTGACAGACAAGAAGCACTGAACGACAGGCCAATGTCCTTAACTTGTATACCATGCAAGGTGATGGAGAAGATTGTGAGAAAAAACCTAGTAACACATCTGGAGAGAAGAGACTTCGTGACAACCCATCAACATGGGTTCAGGGAGGGTAAATCTTGCCTTACAGGATTGATAGAATTCTACGATCAGGTGACAAAGATTAAACAAGAAAGAGAAGGGTGGGCGGACTGCATTTTTTTGGACTGTCGGAAAGCCTTTGACTCAGTACCCATAAAAGGTTGATGCATAAGCTGGAGAAACAGGCAGGAGTAACTGGTAGGGCGCTCCAGTGGATAAGGGAGTACCTAAACAATAGGAAGCAGAGAGTTACAGTGAGGGATGAGACCTCAGACTGGCGTGAAGTCACCAGTGGAGTCCCACAGGGCTCTGTACTTGGACCTATCCTGTTTCTGATATACGTAAATGATCTCCCAGAGGGTATAGACTCATTCCTCTCAATGTTTGCTGACGACGCCAAAATTATGAGAAGGATTAAGACAGAGGAGGACAGCTTGAGGCTTCAAGAAGACCTGGACAAGCTGCAGGAATGGTCGAACAAATGGTTGTTAGAGTTTAATCCAAGCAAATGTAATGTAATGAAGATAGGTGTAGGAAGCAGGAGACCAGATACAAGGTATCACTTGGGAGATGAAATACTTCAAGAGTCCGAGAGAGAGAAAGACCTGGGGGTTGATATCACGCCAGACCTGTCCCCTGAAGCTCATATTTATTTATTTATTTATTTATTTATTTATTTATTTATTTGTATATATACAAGATGGTACATTGGGTTTGTGAGAATACATTGGATAGTACAGTATTTACATTCTTGTAAAGCCACTAGTACGCACAGCGTTTCGGGCAGGTCCTTAATCTAGCAGATAATTTTAAGTAGGTAATTTCAATCAGAATTGATAAATGATAAAGATACATTACAAGAGAAAAATGAGATGAGAGAGATAAGTAGGTATATTAAAGCACATTGTTATATTAAAGCTCTGATTGATTACATTGACAGCTTGATTAGTAATTTAAACAAGGTTAATAGACACCATACAGCAGATTGACAGCACATATAAGACAGCAATGATCACAATGGTAAAGATGTTCAGATTGGGTACATAAAGATTGGGAGACTGGGTAGCAAAAGATACAGATAAACAAGATTTATAAACACCATACAACAGATTGGCAGCACATATAAGAAAACAGCAATGATCACAATGGTAAAGATGTTCAAATTGGGAACATAAAGGTTGGGAGATTGGGTAGCAATTGATACAGTGCATCAAAAGGATAACAGCAGCAGCATATGCCAGGTTGGCTAACATACGAATGGCCTTTAGAAACTTGTGTAAGGAATCTTTCAGAACATTATATACCACATATGTCAGACCAATCCTGGAGTATGCGGCACCAGCATGGAGTCCATATCTAGTCAAGCATAAGACTAAACTGGAAAAGGTTCAAAGGTTTGCCACCAGACTAGTACCCGAGCTGAGAGGTATGAGCTACGAAGAGACACTACGGGAATTAAACCTCACTTCGTTGGAAGACAGAAGAGTTAGGGGGGACATGTTCACCACATTCAAGATCCTCAAGGGAATCGACATGGTTGATAAAGACAGGCTGTTTAACACAAGGGGCACACAAGAAGGGGCGACAAGAAACTTTCTAAGCCAGCACCTCAAGGAACCAACAAGAATGTGAGGAGAAGATGAACCAGCAATGCTTGATTTTATAGTTACCCTAAATCAGTGGGATATAAGGGAAGTTAAGATGAAAGCACCCTGGGGAATGAGTGATCACAGTGTATTGAACTGTGAGTACCTGGTAGAGCTAGGAATTATCTCCCCCAAAAAAGAACTAGGAAACAAATAGCTGGCATACCGAAAGGGGAATTATGAAGAGATGAGAAGATTCCTATGGGAAATACCTTGGGACACAGACCTCAGAGATAAGTCTGTACAAGATATGATGGACTATGTCACCCAAAAGTGTTAGGAGGCAGTAAACAGGTTCATCTCGGCCCAAAGGGAAAAATCCGAGAAGCAACAGAAGAATCCATGGTATAATAGGGCATGTATGGAAGCAAAGAAACTGAACAAACGGGCGTGGAGGAACTTCCGGAATAACAGAACACCAGAAAGAAGAAAGAGATACCAGAGAACCAGGAATGAGTATGTCAGGGTGAGAAGAGAAGCAGAGAAAAGTTATGAAAATGATATAGCAAACAAAGCCAAGACCGAACCAAAGCTACTCCACAGTCACATCAGAAGGAAAACAACATTGAAAGAACAGGTATTGAAACTTCGAACAGGCGAGGACAGGTATACAGAGAATGACAGAGAGGTGTGTGAAGAACTCAACAAGAGGAGGTCTTCACAATAGAACAAGGTGAGGTCACTGTGCTAGGAGAAAGGGAGGTAAACCAGGCGGTGTTGGAAGAGTTCGAAATTACGAGAGAGGAGGTCAAGAGACACCTGCTGGACCTGGATGTTAGAAAGGCTGTTGGTCCAGACGGGATCTCGCCATGGATACTGAAAGAGTGTGCAGAGGCACTTTGCTTGCCACTCTCCATAGTGTATTGTAAGTCACTGGAGACAGGAGACCTACCAGAAATATGGAAGACGGCTAACGTGGTCCCAATGTACAAATAGGGCGACAGGCAAGAGGCACTGAACTACAGGCCAGTGTCCTTGACTTGTATACCATGCAAGGTGATGGAGAAGATCGTGAGAAAAAACCTGGTAACACATCTGGAGAGAAGGGACTTCGTGACAAATCGACAACATGGATTCAGGGAGGATAAATCTTGCCTGACTGGCTTAATAGAATTCTACGACCAGGTGGCAAAGATTAAGCAAGAAAGAGAAGGCTGGGCGGAATGCATTTTCTTGGATTGTCGGAAGGCCTTTGACACAGTACCGCATAAGAGGCTGGTACATAAGCTGGAGAGACAGGCAGGTGTAGCTGGTAAGGTGCTCCAGTGGATAAGGGAGTACCTGAGCAATAGGAAGCAGAGAGTTACGGTGAAGGGTGAGACCTAAGATTGGCGTGAAGTCACCAGTGGAGTCCCACAGGGCTCTGTACTCTGTCCTATCTTGTTTCTGATATATGTAAATCATCTCCTGGAGGGTATAGATTCATTTCTCTCAATGTTTGCGGACGATGCCAAAATTATGAGAAGGGAGGACTGCTTGAGGCTTCAAGAAAACCTAGACAAGCTGAAGGAATGGTCAAGCAAATGGTTGTTAGTGTTTAACCCAAGCAAATGTAATGTAATGAAGATAGGTGTAGGGAGTAGGAGGCCAGATACAAGGTACCATCTGGGAGATGGAATACTTCAAGAGTCAGAGAAAGAAAAAGACTTGGGGGTTGAAATCACGCCAGACCTGTCTCCTGCAGCCCATATCAAGAGGATAACATCAGCTGCATATGCCAGGCTGGCCAACATAAGAACGGCATTCAGAAACTTGTGTAAGGAATCATTCAGAACTTTGTATACCACATATGTTAGGCCAATCTTGGAGTATGCAGCCTCAGCATGGAGTCCATATCTAGTCAAGGATAAGACTAAATTGGAAAAGGTTCAAAGGTTTGCCACCAGACTAGTACCCGAGCTAAGAGGTATGAGCTACGAAGTGAGACTACGGGAATTAAACCTCACTTCGCTGGAAGACAGAAGAGTTAGGGGGGGGGGACATGATCATCTCATTCAAGATTCTCATGGAAATTGATAGGGTAGATAAAGACAGTCTATTTAACACAAGGGGCACATGCACTAGGGGGACATAGGTGGAAACTGAGTGCCCAAATGAGCCACAGAGATGTTAGAAAGAACTTTTTTAGTGTCAGAGTGGTTGACAAATGGAATACATTAGGGAGTGATGTGGTGGAGGCTGACTCCATACACAATTTCAAGTGTAGATATAATAGAGCCCAATAGGCTCAGGAATCTGTACACCTGTTGATTGACGGTTGAGAGGCGGGACCAAAGAGCTAAAGCTCAACCCCCGCAAGCACAACTAGGTGAGTACACACACACACACACTAATAATAATCCTTTTGCTTACTGTCTTCTAACAGGCTTTTCTCTCTCTTGTCAGTATTGTGAAGGAGAGGAGGAAGTGGCCACACTGAGGAAGGAGATGCTGGAGCTGGAGGAGGACATGAGCTATGCTGTGCTGGACGACGACGATGACCAACAAACACAACACCACTCGGCTGAGCGTGACTCTGACAAGGAGGGACCCACACATGTAGTGACCTCCACAGCAATATGCCTGCAGGACCTGGGTCTCATGGCCGCTTACCTTGGTCTACATGCTGGCCGCGTACCTGCCCGGTACCGCCACCCGTTCACCCAGAGCAGCATCTACTCCTCCGTGGACAGTGTTGCCAGAGCCCAGGCGGCAGCATACGCCATGTGGGGCGTCCATGTTGGTGACATACGCCGTCGGCCTGGGCGCCTCAGTCAACTGTCTCACCACCGTCGACAAGGAACACCTTCCATGTGGCGCCGCACAGTGTCTGACTACTTCCGCCACCTGGCCACACCCTCACCTCTCCCAGACCATCACTTGGTGGGCTCCTGTCCACACCTGTCTCACCCTCCTGTCTTGGCCCACAACCCCCTGGCTTATCCTCTCCGGTATTCTCTGTCTCTGCCAGCAGCACTTGACACCCTGCCCTCTCACTCAGAGGACCGGGCACTTGACACCATTCCCTCTCACTCAGAGGACCGGGCACTTGACACCATGTCCTCTGACTCACAGTAGCTGGCACTTGTTACTATATCCCCTGACTCACAGTAGCTGGCACTTGTCACCATATCCCCTGACTCACAGTAGCTGGCACTTGACACCATATCCCCTGACTCACAGTAGCTGGCACTTGTTACTATATCCCCTGGCTCACAGTAGCTGGCACTTGACACCATATCCCCTGACTCACAGTAGCTGGCACTTGACACCATATCCCCTGACTCACAGTAGCTGGCACTTGTCACCATAACCCCTGACTCACAGTAGCTGGCACTTGACACCATATCACCTGACTCACAGTAACTGGTACTTGACACCATATCCCCTGACTCACAGTAGCTGGCACTTGTCACCATAACCCCTGACTCACAGTAGCTGGCACTTGACACCATATCCCCTGACTCACAGTAGCTGGTACTTGACACCATATCCCCAGACTCACAGTAGCTGGCACTTGACACCATATCCCCTGACTCACAGTAGCTGGCACTTGTCACCATTTCCCCTGACTCACAGTAGCTGGCACTTGTCACCATATCCCCTGACTCACAGTAGCTGGTACTTGACACCATATCCCCTGACTCACAGTAGCTGGTACTTGACACCATATCCCCTTGACTCACAGTAGCTGGCACTTGTCACCATATCCCCTGACTCAGAGTAGCTGGCACTTGATACCATATCCCCTGACTCACAGTAGCTGGTACTTGACACCATATCCCCTGACTCACAGTAGCTGGCACTTGACACCATATCCCCTTGACTCACAGTAACTGGCACTTGTCACCATATCCCCTGACTCACAGTAGCTGGCACTTGACACCATATCCCCTTGACTCACAGTAGCTGGCACTTGTCACCATATCCCCTGACTCATAGTAGCTGGCATTTGACACTTGATGTTAATTTTTTACCATTTTGGAAATTTTTTGACACAAAATTGAATATTTTTTTTCTCCCTTCTTATTTATGTTATAATGCTGAGAGATGAGCAAGTTGAACCAAATTTTATATAAAACTAGTCAAAAAAGTTTGATTGAATTCGAATCGTTTTTCATTTATCACATTTTTCCATAATATGCCCCCCACTAGTGTGCTTGTGTATAACTATTCCTGTACCAAGTCTTAACACTGGTGTTCTTGTGTATAACTATTCCTGTACCAAGTCTTAACACTAGTGTGCTTGTGTATAACTATTCCTGTACCAGTCTTAACACTGGTTTGCTTGTGGTTAACTATTCCTGTACCAAGTCTTAACCCTGGTGTGCTTGTGTATAACTATTCCTGTACCAGGTCTTAACACTGGTGTTCTAGTGTATAACTATTCCTGTACCAAGTCTTAACACTGGTGTTCTTGTGTATAACTATTCCTGTACCAGTCTTAACACTGGTGTTCTTGTGTATAACTATTCCTGTACCAGTCTTAACACTGGTGTTCTTGTGTATAACTATTCCTGTACCAAGTCTTAACACTGGTGTGCTTGTGTATAACTATTCCTGTACCAGTCTTAACACTGGTGTGCTTGTGTATAACTATTCCTGTACCAAGTCTTAACCCTGGTGTGCTTGTGTATAACTATTCCTGTACCAAGTCTTAACCCTGGTGTGCTTGTGTATAACTATTCCTGTACCAAGTCTTAACACTAGTGTGCTTGTGTATAACTATACCTGTACCAGTCCTAACACTAGTGTGCTTGTGTATAACTATTCCTGTACCAATCTTAACACTGGTGTGCTTGTGTATAACTATTCCTGTACCAGTCTTAACACTTGGAAAGTTTTTTATTGGTATATATGGACTTCGACTTAGCACTAGAGTGCTTTTAATTTAATATAATAAATGGTTTACTTAAAGTAATTTTTCACTGTAGCTTGAGTATCATGGTTAGCATATTTATAACTTAAATAATATTTTGTGTTTGTGTGTCTTGATATTAGCATGATTAGGTTGTTCCCTTGTGATTACTAAGATGCAACTTAACTTGTACTTGTGAGTAACTATTCTGTTTTAACATTGCCTTGAATGAATTCCCATGATCTTGTAACATAATATGTACTGTTCTCAGTATTGTAAGTTGGTTAAAAGAAAGAGCTGTATGGTCTGTCCTTATTTGAAAAGTCATTACTTGTTGACGAGTAATATAAATATTGTCATCTTAGCTCTCTAGTTGTTGAGCTGTGTGGTCACGGTTAGTTGGCCTCAGCTAGCCATGGTTATTAAGCTGTGTGTACATGGTTAGCTTGCCTCAGCTAACCATGATTGTTGAGCTGTGTTCATGGTAAGCTGGCCTCAGATAGCCCTGGTTGTTGAGCTGTGTGTTCATGGTTAGCTGGTCTCAGCTAACCATGATTGTTGAGCTGTGTTCATGGTAAATTGGCCTCAGATGGCCCTGGTTGTTAAGCTGTGTGTTTATAGTTAGCTGGTCTCAGCTAACCATGATTGTTGAGCTGTGTTCATGGTTAGCTGGCCTCAGCTAACCATGATTGTTGAGCTGTGTTCATGGTTAGCTTGCCTCAGCTAACCATGATTGTTGAGATGTGTTCATGGTAAGTTGGCCTCAGCTTGCCCTGGTTGTTGAGCTGTGTGTCTGAGGTTAGTTGGCCTCAGCTAACCATGGTTGTTAAACTGTGTGTTCATGGTTAGCTGGCCTCAGCTAGTCCTGGTTGATCAGTTGTGTGTTCATGGTCAACCCATCCTCCTGTTTAGATAGTAGTGGGTGTAACTATGTGCGCAATAGTACAAATATTGACGTACTAAGCAATTGGACAGTAGAATTTGGTACTATTCACTCTATATATTCCGAAAAAAATGACGCTGAAAAACAAACTTAAATATTCCAAGGCCTAGTATAGAACACATATGTACTATATTATGCCTCAGGTAGCGTGTATTAGGCCTGTGGAGGTTAGGTTAGGGTAGCTTAGCTTGTCTTTGCAACATAAATAGAAAACCTATTCCGGTTTGGCTAAATTAGTAGAAACTTCTACTTTATAATTGCGTTGTTCGTTTGTATATGTACTATGGTCCTAATGCACTGTGGAGAAATGCCCAACAGACCACTGGAACATTATCTAACACAGTGCATAGTTACACACACAACAGACCACATGAACATTATCTAGCACAGTGCACAGTTACAAACCCATTAAGATTTCAACTTAATTCAACAGAGCAGAAGAAGTTGTTAAACACATATGGGAAAATCTTACTGAAGCGACCATACGAGTCATAAATACTCATACTCCGCCCAAGTAAAACAGAAACAAGCAACATTTAGTGGGCCAGCCAAAGGCTTAGGGTCCGCGCAGGAATATTCTTGCAAAAAAAAAAAAAATATGGTCCTAATCGTTATTATAAGTACAACCAAAACAGGAGGATGGTCAGTTGGTATCAGCTAGCCCTGGTTGATCTGTTGTGTGTTCATGGCCAGTTAGCATCAGATATCTACAGTTAATGAGTTGTGTGGTCCATGGCCACTGGACATTAGTTATCTCTGTAATCTGCTGGTGATTATAGAGCTGAGGACGATATGTGTTTATCACTGATATTTAACAATGTTTTTATCACTGATATTTAACAAAGTTTTTATCACTGATATTTAACAATGTGTTTACCACTGATATTTAACAATGTGTTTATCACTGATATTTAACAATGTGTTTAACATGTTATTCAATATACTTTTGTTGTTATTTTTCACAGGACCTGATTTCTATATATTATTTATATGGGTCAAAAAGATTAGTAATAGCAGCCAATATATTTTGGTCAATATGTTTCCCGACTCAATTTAAAATTTTAATATTGATCATGTTTTAATTAACTTATTATAATGACACATATAATTCAAGAAATGCCTTAATATAGTTCCTGTTGCATTTATGAAATTGTACAAGCCTGCATTTTGAAATATGTTTTCTATTGTCAGAGTTTATTTTTTTGCTCTGAATCTAAATTACATCGCTTCGCTGAACTAAAATATTGCAAAGGTTTCGCTCAATCAGCTTAGATTTTTCACCTATTCCAGTATCTGATAAAACCTTGTCTTTAGCTTAAAATTCTCAACAGCAATATATATTAATGTGTAAGAAAAGTTGTCTTTAATGATTTTGGTTTGTGTTTTGTAGTGGTAAGGTCAGCGGGCTAACATGTTAGTGTTCCGTCGTCTCTGGTACCTTCCTTACATAGTAGGAATATCTTTGTGGAACCTGCCCCCTTGTTCCTCACTCTAGTCAACAACAGTTCTCAGGGAAATAATTCAGATGCGATCTGAGAAAATACAATTATACTGACATCAATGCTCCCAGACTTGATACTCTTTATCAGTTCTTCAACATCCATGTTCCAGACTTAATACTCTTTATCAGTTCTTCAACATCCATGTTCCAGACTTAATACTCTTTATCAGTTTTTCAACATCCATGTTCCAGACTTAATACTCTTTATCAGTTCTTCAACATCCATGTTCCAGACTTAATACTCTTTATCAGTTCTTCAACATCCATGTTCCAGACTTAATACTCTTTATCAATTCTTCAACATCCATGTTCCAGACTTAATACTCTTTATCAGTTCTACATCATCCATGTTTCAGACTTAATACTCTTTATCAGTTCTTTAACATCCATGTTCCAGACTTAATACGCTTTATCAGTTCTTCAACAAAGTGCACGAATTCTGAAATTCGGCGGTTCCAGGAAATTTATTCACTTCTGATTTGAAGGCTTGCCTTGCATTCCTCTCCGTCTCACTCATTACTCTTTCCTACTGGTCGTCCTTTCTCAGAACCATCATAAATTCCTGCATACAAGTTAGCATCACTTTAATATGAATATTTATGTTCTATGAAACCAAAAGCTAGACTTTCTTTATTCATGATCTTAATTTTTTTTCATCAATTCAAGTTTCACATAAAGAGGTGGCAGCAAAATTTGAGGAGGAGAGACTAGAGGTTGAGCAGCCACATTATGTGAGGCAGGTTGAAGGGCTTCTGGAGATGGTCTCCACTACACTCATAATGTTTGTCACCTGCTCCACTCTCCCACAAAGACAACCCGGGTATTTGGACTAGCTTCCCTGCATTCATATTATTACAGACATAAACAAAACTGAAGAGGTAGGCTTTTATCTGAATAAAATTAGATTACGAGAAAACTTGAGCTGATCATAGGTAACGGAATACAGATTTGAATTCAACTCCTTGAAAATTTACAGAATCTGTCTACAAAAACTTGACAGTAATAATGACGCAGGCTTGTGCATTATCAATCATTTATATGTATTATTTAAAAGAGTATTAACAACATGACATCCTGTTCTCAGTTTAGGCAAGAGATGTTGTCGATCCTCTCGTAGGGTAGTTAGATTAATTGAACACAGTTATATTATTCAATAAACCAGGATTAATCTGTATCATCAAAAACCATCAAGTGATAAGTAGGTTTACCTCAGGTTTTAAAAAATGTTAAATATTAATTTCACCAAAGAATTATTTAGGCAAAACTGTATGTAATGTGAAACTTTCGTTCATTGTATTACATGGTGGTGCTGGATATAACAGACCTATTATAGAATCTGGTAATATTTTGCTTGTTTGCTTATCACTTGACTGTTTATATTTGATGTAAACTTATATATAAGTAGAGTTATGAACATATATATCTTGCCAGATGGTGGCACTGTTACCAGTGGTGGAGTTATGTGTAACTCTCCAGATGGTCACACTGTTACCAGTGGTGGAGTTATGTGTAACTCTCCAGATGGTGGCACTGTTACCAGTCACAGAGTTATGTGTAACTCTCCAGATGGTCACACTATTACCAGTCACAGAGTTATGTGTAACTCTCCAGATGGTGGCACTCTTACCAGTCATGGAGTTATGTGTAACTCTCCAGATGGTGACACTGTTACCAGTCATGGAGTTATGTGTAACTCTCCAGATGGTCACACTGTTACCAGTGGTGGAGTTATGTGTAACTCTCCAGATGGTCACACTGTTACCAGTCATGGAGTTATGTGTAACTCTCCAGGTGGTGGCACTGTTACCAGTGGTGGAGTTATGTGTAACTCTATACATAATGTTGCTGTGTGAGTTTTTTCTTAACTTATCACATTTATTAGTTTAGAATTTAATGAACAAAATTCTTAAAAACTCTAGTTTACTCTTTCGTAAGCTGAACAGGAATTAAAATAATAAACAAACATTCTGTTCACTAAAGGAATTTGAGGAATTTCCTTAACTAGTTATCACAGTTCAAACTAATTTGGGAAATTTGCTATATTTGCCTCACACAACTCCATTCATTATAAAAATACCAAAAAATACAAAATTATGATTTATAATGTTATTTCTGATTTCGAGATGTTACTTTGGCACGGTTTTCATTACATATATTTGTGAAATACATGCCAGAAATAATAAATAATTAATCAACATTTTTTTTAATAATCCCTTATTGAAACAAGAAAATAACACTGACCTAATTATTAATTGATAGAATAACTAGAGAGTTTAAAATTGCATGATGAATATATATATATATATATATATATATATATATATATATATATATATATATATATATATATATATATATATATATATATATATATATATATATATATTAGTATATTTTGGTAGCAGTCTTTCCTGTAGACATATATTATTAAATATGACCGAAAAAGTAAGATTAATAATTCTAACACGAATTTTCTCAATCTTTCGTACATTACGCTTCACTGTTGGAGGTAAATCAAAAATCAATTCTCCAAAATTCATTTTTATTTCTAGTCTGACGCGACACGGGCGCGTTTCGTAAAACTTATTACATTTTCAAAGACTTTTAGTTCACAAATACACAACTGAATAGAACTTATGTATCTCCGATTTTATATCTACATTTGAGTGAGGTGGGAGGGGTGATGTGGCATTAACACAAGACAGAACAAAAGGGGATATTAATAGGGTATTAAAAGTATCAACACAAGACAGAACACAAACAATGGGTATTGAATAGAAGTGTTTGTAGAAAGTGTTTGTAGAAAGCTATTTGAACGCTTTCTACAAACACTTCTATTCAATACCCATTGTTTGTGTTCTGTCTTGTGTTGATACTTTTAATACCCTATTAATATCCCCTTTTGTTCTGTCTTGTGTTAATGCCACATCACCCCTCCCACCTCACTCAAATGTAGATATAAAATCGGAGATACGTAAGTTCTATTCAGTTGTGTATTTGTGAACTAAAAGTCTTTGAAAATGTAATAAGTTTTACGAAACGCGCCCGTGTCGCGTCAGACTAGAAATAAAAATGAATTTTGGAGAATTGATTTTTGATTTACCTCCAACAGTGAAGCGTAATGTACGAAAGATTGAGAAAATTCGTGTTAGAATTATTAATCTTACTTTTTCGGTCATATTTAATAATATATATATATATATATATATATATATATATATATATATATATATATATATATATATATATATATATATATATATATATATATATATATATATATATATATATATTATTAAATATGACCGAAAAAGTAAGATTAATAATTCTAACACGAATTTTCTCAATCTTTCGTACATTATGCTTCACTGTTGGAGGTAAATAAAAAATCACTTCTCCAAAATTCATTTTTATTTCTAGTCTGACGCGACACGGGCGCGTTTCGTAAAACTTATTACATTTTCAAAGACTTCACAAATATATATATATATATATATATATATATATATATATATATATATATATATATTCTATATATAGCTTGACCATCACGACCGGACATAAGGAAGTGATAGCCGAAGCTATTTGAACCACTTCCCCGCCGGCACTCGGATGGTAATCTTGGGCGTAGCATTTTATCAAATCACCTCATTCTTTGGGTCACTGGAGCACACGTGAGGAACACAAATGTGAACAAGCCTGAATGGTCCCCAGGACTATATGCGACTGAAAACCCACACCCCAGAAGTGACTCGAACCCATACTCCCAGGAGCAACGCAACTGGTTACTACAGGACGCCTTAATCCGCTTGACCATCACGACCGGACATAAGGAAGTGATAGCCTTCTCATTTGGTGGATATAATAGGAACTGCCTCGTATGGGCCAATAGGCCCTCTGCAGCTCTTATTATTATTACTATCCCCTAAAATACACCTTACTTTGCTCCTCAGCTCTCTCTCTAGCCTATTTATTGCCTGTCTCTACTTCCTCATCACAATTGACTTGAGAATGGTCCAGGATGGACCGAAACGTCGTCGTCCCTTCACCTTCTAGTGAGTGGTCTGGTCTACATACTTTAGCCACGTTATTGTGACTCATCGCCTGCATAAAAGTGAATTATTTTCATTTTACATATTCATTGAAGGGAGTTATTTTTTGTCCCTTTTTTCAGAGCGTGAAGAAGAACTTAGTGAATCTTCATTTTTTTGGAACCAACGTAAACATGACTCTTTAGCTCGTGTTCTAACTTCAAGATTTTGTAAGGCAAGTAATTTGCTTTATTCATTGAATATATGCAACAATGATCATGAATCACTAATATAAGTGCACAGAAAAAAAAACATTCAAAAATAAAAATAAAAATAATATTTACTGCCATTAAACAGCCTTCATTAGCAGTTAGGCTCGTAAGGATTGTTTTTTTTTGTAATATCAAATATTAAATAAAAATTGCAACATTTATTATACTAACAGGGCAGTTTTTCCTCCTGTTGATAGGCAAAAGAAGCTGCAGAGTTAATAAGAAAGGAGTTAGCTGACTTATCTCTTGATGAAAAACAACTTCTCATCTGGATTGCAGAGTTAACCAACTTAGCCCAGAGTTTAAATAAAAGGTTTGCTTGTAAAATATATAGTAAGAAACACTGTTTTGAAATACTCTTATATATTTTAGCAAGGTTATTGTACTGTAAAATCAATGCAGTACCATAAATCATAAAATTGCCAAAACATTTTTTTATTATTTTAATTGTTTAGTTCTTGTACAATAATTGTCAGCCATCATAAAATGCCATTGTGACCATTGCCTAAAAATTTAAGTTAATTTTTTTTTAATTAATCAGGGTCTTTACATGTTTGAATTTAGTAAACATTATAGTAAACAGTATCCTCTATTCTCAACAGATCAGTTTCTCAAAATGATGTTCAAAAGGGGATAGAGTTAGTATGTGACTCAATTAGAACCAAGAAATCTCACATATCCAGTGTAGCAGGTATGTTAAAGCTTATGTATAAGTTAGGGACTGATAAAACAAACAGAAATCTTTTAGTGTTTGTAAAATACTTCAAGAAAACAATGACTTTTTTTTATCTAAACACATCTAATGTCATTTATTTCTCAGGTAGATTTGTATGGATACCATCTCACTTAGGTGTTGTCCTATGTAATTATAGGTAATTGCCAAAATTAAGTTGAGATATCAATATCTATGGCAGGTGCCTGCAGGTAATGTATCTGCCAATGGAAATCATTCCAGTTGTAAACTATGTGAACAAAAGCTAGGACATACTGTCTATCACTATATATGTGATTGCCCTGTTATCAATGACTTCAGAACAAATGGTATGATGTACTTTGAGTTTTGTTATTACTTCATACACTCAGGAATATTAGGAGATATTCTTGTGCTGTACCAAGATTTTGTTAGTGGAGGCTAATAGATCAGCCTTACATTTCATATTCTCTCCAGATTCCATGTATGACTGGCTGTCCT
Organism: Procambarus clarkii; assembly: GCF_040958095.1. Classification (NCBI taxonomy): domain Eukaryota; kingdom Metazoa; phylum Arthropoda; class Malacostraca; order Decapoda; family Cambaridae; genus Procambarus; species Procambarus clarkii. The sequence goes on from NC_091223.1 coordinate 3,704,779, forward strand.
GTGAGGTTTTTGATCTACACTGTGGTCTTTCATACATAATAGGATAGCAGCACATTGCTGTGTATACCTAAGCTTGTTAAAAAAAAAGTGCTTGGCAAATATTTATGTAGTGTGTTCTGCTACTTTTGTGTAGGTATTCACTACTAAGTATATACAAAACAAATTTGTCAACTATAATCTTATTTACTAGTAAAAAAGTGTTTCTTTCAGTTTCAAGCAAAATGAGATCACGATACCGTGCAAAGATTGAAGCAGACAAGAAAAAGTTGAGGGAACTGATAGCGGTCTACAATGAAGACAATACAGAAAAACTTAGTATGGACATTGCTGAAGAGGGCAACTTTCCATGGTATAATGGCACTCCTCAACCAACTGATAATGGTAAGTATATTTGGTTATTTTTCTGTGCATATTGGCCTTGTCAATGAGGATAAATATTGTTAGCTACTAACATGTTAATTCAAACTTACTCATTATGGTAATGGACAAATGGAAGTCCATGCCTAATTTATATTTTTAAGATAATAATATTAACAAGATACCTTAAAAATGATTACATATGATTGCATTGTTGTTGCATAATACATGCATCCTACAATGACAGATTTGTTCATGTTCCTTATTAAATAATTTACTTTATATTTTATTTTTGAATTTTTTAAGTTACTCTTCAAGAAAAGAGAAATGCTGCATATGTACAACAGGACTATGGAAGAACAAAATGTCATTCAACTGGAAATGAAAAGTTACTTGGATTTCAACAGAAAAAAGCTTGAAGAGATAACACAAAGACTAGATGATGTACAAAACAAAAGTGCTCCACCCTCTTGGATAATTGAAGTTAGTATCAGGTATCAATATTAACTTAATTACTCCACTGAAATAAATGTTATTGCATTATAGCTACTTGGTAATTATTTTAACAGGTAGGTTAATCATTGTTGTTTGTGTCTAAGCTAAATAAAATTAGTGAAAGCATTTTGTAGACACAAATTGTAATATATTTTCATTATCACTTTTACTGGTTAAAGTTTAAATGAAACACTTGTTAGGAAAACAAACATTTAATTTAAAAAATGCCTGAAATAATGATGTGTGTTTGTTTTACAGGAACAGGGTAAATACTCAATAAAGAAGTCATCATTCCAGCATGTAACCAGTGGACTTACGGCCCTCTTGCTAAATATGAAAAAATGCTATCAAATTAAACTATTTGAGGCAACTAACCTGTTTTCTGAAGACAGGGAAGTAGAGTACAACAAATTTCAAACAGACAGTCAAGATTCCGAGGATTCCGAGACCGACAGTGACAACAGTGTAGTCAGTATTGAGTCACAGACTGACAACGAAGAAATGGAAGAAACACTCTTCCCTTTGATTTGAGTAGCTTTAAGTAGCAAAGCAAAGAGAAAATAACAAGTATTCTCTACCCCTGGGTTGGGCAAATGTTCTTTGCCCATATCATCGTCATGTTAATTTTGCATCCCTATGTTGCTCAAGAAAGATTTGTTTTCAAATTAGTTTTTATTTTTATTAATTACCCTCAAAGTTTTGTTTAGTTTAGAAATGCTTATTAAATAAATTGTAGTTGTAGTTATGTGCAATTTCTTTGCTTTCCTTCAAAAAACACACACACAAAAAAGGTAAACATGAAAAATGAGTGCCCAAATGAGATACAGAAAACTTTTTTAGTATCAGTAGTTGACAAATGGAATACATTAGGAAGTGATGTTGTGGAGGCAGACTCCGTACAAAGTTTCAAGTGTAGATATGACGGCCCAGTAGGTTCAGGAAACTACTTCATTTGAGATGATGCTTCCTAGCATTACGTAAGTAATGAAGAAATATGATATATTTACTCACTATAATGTTGGTACTGAATGTAGAACATGGAAATACACATTTTTACTCTGAAATAATCATATTTTATAACGAAATTATACGAAACTTAACTCGCAGTTCAACACAGGAAGTCTACATTCTAAGCCTGGTAGCACTCGAAATTATTGACAACACTGAAGTAGGCAGCTTAATTATTTCTGACTCCCTTTCTTCACTACGAGCAATAAACAGTTTACAATCATGTAATAACGTGCTTGTCTTGGAAGCTAGACATAGATATATAAGTCTGGTGCCCTTGAGGAGATACCAACTTTAATTTACAAAAAAAGCCTCCAGATCTTTAGCCCCTGCTATTGCTTTGCTCTTCAACAAGTTACTTGAACTCCAAACCTTTCCACATATTCTAAAAAAAGCGAGAGTAACGCCTGTCCACAAATGTGGTGATCTCACAGATGTTAACAACTACAGACCTATATCAATCCTGCCAAACTTGTCAAAAAATTCTGAAAAACTAATCTATAAGCAGCTTTACTCATATCTTGCCAAACTCAATATACTTAGCCCTTGCCAATATGGCTTCAGACCCCAAAAAAGCACTAACAATGCACTTATTAGTATGCTTAACTCGATTCATACAGCTCTTGATAAAAATGAGTTCCCTGTTGGGTTATTTGTGGACCTACGTAAAGCTTTTGATACTGTCAACCACCAAAACCTTCTTCTTAAATTACATCATTATGGAGTCAGAGGACACTCCCTACAATACCTCAAATCCTACCTTACTGACAGGTTCCAATATGTTTCTGTGAATAATACAATTTCTCCCACCCTACCCATCAACATTGGTGTTCCTCAGGGCAGCATACTTGGCCCTCTCCTCTTTCTCATCTACATTAATGACCTTCCAAATGCCTCCCAACACCTCAACCCAATTCTATTTGCTGACGACACAACCTTCATTTACTCCAGTCCTGATCCCCTTGCTCTAAATGCCACAGTAAATACTGAGCTAAATAAAGTCCATCTTTGGCTAACTGCCAACAAACTCACCCTTAACATTGACAAAACTTTCTATATTCTGTTTGGCAATAAATCCTCTAATCAAATAAATCTCAAAATAAACAATACCCAAATTTGTAACAAATTAGATGGCAAATTCCTTGGCATTCTCATTGACCACAAGCTGAATTTCCAGGGACACATTCTAAATATATCCAAAAAAGTTTCAAAAACTGTTAGCATTCTTTCTAAGATCAGATATTATGTACCACGCCCTGCCCTGGTGACTCTCTATTACTCCCTTATCTATCCATATCTCAACTATGGTATTTGTGCTTGGGGCTCTACTACACAAAATCACTTACGTCCTCTAATTACTCAACACAATATCCAACTCTGGTCCCAGACATCACTCGGTACCCCTCCTCAAATCTCTGAATATGTTAGACATTAAGTCACTGCACATTCTCTCATGTGTATTATACATATATAAAACGCTAAACTATAATGCCAATCCTGATCTCAAAAGCTTCATAGAAGGTTGTAACAGAACCCATGAGCACCACACCAGAAATAAATACAGTTTTGATATTCCTAGAGTACGACTAAATCAAACCAGAAATGCTCTACAAATCAAGGGGCCCAGAATGTGGAATGACCTTCCCAACCATGTTAAAGACTGTACCTCTCTCAACCAGTTTAAGTTAAAAACGAAGCTGTACCTAATAAATTCCCTGTAACCTACCCTACCCTTCTATTGTCAACCAATGTCTGTTTTCTTTAAAGAGCGCTGTTTGTCGACATAATTGTATTTGTACTGCTTTTTCATCTATGTTTTTATTTCTTGTTTTCATTCTACTCATTATGCTCAATTAGTATTAAGCTTGTCATTTAAGTTTATCGTGCCCGAAACGCTTTGCGTAATAGTGGCTTTAGGCATTGTATGTACTAGCTCTACCTATAAGTCAACCAATCTTTGTAAAAATTTATTGTATGTATGTACCTTACCTAAATAAACATTGTATTTTATTTTATAAGAATACTTAGCAAGAGGGTAAATATAAAAATGTTGTGGATTCCTTCTCACATTGGCATGCAGGAACATGACAATAAATAAGCCTCTGTATCTCTTTCCACTTCGGCTCACAAGATGGGTATAGGGTGCATAATAAATGCGCTAAAGAGAGAATGTTGTGGCTTTGGGTAATTAGATGATTTAAATTTTGCTATAAAATTATGTTAGTTTAGAGTAAAAATAAGTTTTTTTTCATGATGTTCTACATTCAGCACCAACATATAGTGAGTAAATATATCGTAGTGTTTCATTACTTACGTATACTGTACTAAGAAGCTTTGGGTAATTAGACGGACTGCCACACACCTACCTACCTACCTGATTTACATGAGGTTTTGTCATATATACCAATAACATAGATGAAAATATTACAAACCACATCATCAAATTATAATGTAAATGATAATTAAATGCAAGATCTTGTATATGGGCCATAACAATCCTCGTCACAAGTACTAAATTTACAGTACTAATTTACATAAAGAATATTAAATGTTTATTCAGGTAAAAGTTCTAATAGCAGATTTGTATGGCATAATTAGGGGACATGCATGATTTTGGGTAGTAGAACCCCAAGCACATGTACAATAATTAAGATAATGGCTAATGGCAAATTGTGAGTGTCTGAACTCGGGGAGCGAGAGCGTGGCGGCTCGATGCGGTCGTAGTCTGCTGTGTCGAAGCTGTAGCGTCTTGGGTCGATTAGAACTGCACACGCCGAGTGCTACATTGTTGAATGGGGAATTGTACTGTCCTCCATTCCTCATATCGCTTGCTTATATGGTGATTACACCTCAGCTCCCTCCAACAAGCTGAGAAGAGTATTACCTGTAATTGGGGAAAGGATTGTAGCTTCTGTAATTAGTGCTAATTAGTTATGATATTAAGATAATGAGATAATGGAGCGAGTATAAGGATTACTCGCTACAGCATTTTAATACCAAGCAGAGTTATGCCATGTGCGGGTAGGCGATTCCAAGGGTTTACAACCCTATGGGTGAAAGCATCTTTGGTTTTCTGTCCTACATTGTGGTTTCTTGAGCTTGAACCCGTTGCTCCTCGTTCGTGTTACGTCTGACCTTTTGAAAAAACTGTCCGGATTGACATCCAACAAATTTAGTATTTTATGGGTTTCTATGAGATCCGCCCTGTCATGCCTGGTCTGCAGTGTTGTTACCCTAGTGGCCCTCATCTATTCCTGATACGAGAGATGAAGCTCTGGTATGATTTTTTTTTAATTACCTCTTCCACTTGTTGAGCAATATTATTGTCCCCTAACTCCCCTTGCCACTTCGGGGGGGTATAGGGTGTTGATGTAGCTACAGGGCACCAATCCCCCCAGCCACAGGGCATGGCGAGAAGGCGAAATGATGCATTCTGACTCAAACGCCCTTTCCTTCATCTATCTGTTGTGAGGTAGTGCTCTCAATTTGGTAGTTCTGAAGTGGATTGTTGTGGCCCACATGAAAGGGCTAGCATTTATCGACATTAAAAAGCATTTGACAGTCATCTGACCATTTTTGAAGTTCATTTAGATCACTTAGTAAGGTCTCATTATTACCTTCAACTATTCCATGGTCCAGGGATTTTCTGAAAAGGAGTTTCACTGACAAACATAGTGAATTTGCCAGTTCAGTTCCTTTACGACTTGGGACTGAAATACATTCACACTTTGGTCTTTTGAGTCTTTTAGTTTGTCAATGCTCTTCCTGATTGTGTAGCGTGTAATTGGTATTTCCCTTAATTCATTCTCTTTACATCCGACAAACATTTGTGTGGGTGATGGGATGTCATTCAAGCTTTCTAGTGTGAACACTGATGTAAAGTATTCGTTCAGTGTGTTTGCTGCCTTTTTATCGTGCAACTTAACATTGTTCAGCCCGTCCTCCAAACAAAGATCCAAAAGTGATTCCATGCACCCGCCAAACCCCCTGTTTATGAATGAAAAGCAGTTTACACACGACTCACAACTGTTGACGTTCGAACATATCCGAAACAAGTGCTTCACTGACGAATTTTGTTCGAACCACAACACTATCAATGCTTCACCCACGTACTACAAATACAAATAAACGCCAACAGAACCTAAACATCTGACCTAACCTATCCTATGCCTATAGGATAGGTTATAAATACACAATATGCCAATATAATATAATATTAATTTATACTTGAGAAAATTCCCGTTTTGAATGAACAGCATGTTAAAATTTATGAATGCGTCTGTGGGGTCGACCGCTGGTTGTAATGGACTAGAGTCGAGGACGGGTTGCATTGTTAGTCTCATCTTTTATGGGTCCTACTCTGCTGTAATGGGTTTTTGTTTGGGTTTTACTTCGTATATATTTGGCCGAAACGCTATTCGTATTAGTGACTTTAGATATATATATATATATATATATATATACATATATATATATATATATATATATATATATGTATATATATATATATGTATATATATATATATATATATATATATATATATATATATATATATATATATATATATATATATATATATATATATATATATATATATATATATATATATTGTTGGGGGTTTTCACCTCTCTATTATTCTCTACCCTTACTCTGGGGTGAGCAATAGTTATGCTCACGGTAACTCACCGTAGCCCTGCGGGTCTTCCCTCGATCCTCACGGCGCCACTGCACGCCAGGAGAGTCTCCCAGTCAATCTTAACGGCCTCTTATTAAGAAAGAGTGAGAACACGACTCGATCACATCGACCGTCGTGTGCCCTCCCCAACAATAGGGCTATACGGTTAATCACAAAGTCGCCAATTGGTGTTTAAGGTGGCCAATAACACCATCAGTGGACTGGTGTATTCAGCGGTAGCCTTGGCAAGGACACACTCAAAAGATCAGGAATCAGGCAGGTACTTATTGTTATCACTCTAGGTTTACCAGTATAATATAGCCACAAGATCAATGGAGGGAATGATAAAAACACTAAGATAGTTTTTGTATTTTACTTAAAATGTATGAAAGATGTCACAAAGCCAAACAACAACAAATAAATCAGCAAATCCTGACGCGGCCGGAAGTTCCCACGAATAGTCCGCGATCATTAGGTGGCAACACCTCCCCCTCCTCATCAAGTGTCAAGAACAGCTGATCGCAATGGACTCTCCGCGCTAAATTTGCTTGTGTGCTAGATTCACGCGCGCG